>NW_021167266.1:0-212773 GCF_003724135.2 Verticillium nonalfalfae
GTTTTTGTCTGCGCGATTACACCGATCCACACTTGCTGTAGGAAAGCGAAATTCCTGGCAAGTCTTGTTTGCTCTGCGACCCCGTCTGAGAATGAAACGTCTTTGACTCCTGCCGCGTCCACCTGTACCTGGTGCTTTACCGAAAGCGCATCTCCTCCTCGCCGACAAAGAGCTATCGAACCGCCGCAGCCTCGCGACCCGCCAGCAGCATATAGCTCGACCGACTGCTGCCCCTGCTGCTCCTGCTGCCAGGAGCACTATCTTCCGTTGCTATACTACAGCCACCGGCTTGACGGCGAGCGACGCGCCATTCCGCATCTCCCTACCCATCCTCTCCCGCTGGGTCGCCGACATCATCATGCCGGACGCGAAGAAGAGAACCGCCACGACGGCCGACGCCCCTGCGGCAAAGAAGCGCCGCACCGACAAGGACGCGCAAAAATACTACGCCGTGCGCGCGGGCGTGCGTCCCGGCGTCTACCTGACGTGGCCCGAGTGCCAGAAGCAGATTAACGGCTTCGCCGGCGCGCAGTGTATGTTTTCTCTGCCCCGGGCTCCCAGCTCCCGGTGATCCCTCTGATGAACCCTCTCCTCCCCCCTTTCCCTTCCCTGGTCCTCCCACCGCTCGACCTCTCCCATGCGAAAGGGGAAAAAAATGCAAGGAGAAGGAGGAAGCTGATGAGATCCGGTATGAAAAATGTAGACAAGTCCTTCCTCTCGCGCGACGACGCGCTCGCCTTTGTGGCCGGCAAGAACCCCGCGCCGCCAGCCTCGGGACCGCCCCAGCCGGCCAAGTTTTACGCCGTGGCGCGCGGCGAGCAGCCGGGCATCTACACGGACTGGCCGACGGCGCAAAAGGCCATTGGGCTCAACGCCAAGGGCAAGGGGCCCAAGTACAAAAAATTTGAGACGAGGGCCGAGGCCGTCGAGTTCATCGAGGAGTTTGGCGACGCGACGACCGTCGCCAAGGTGACGGGGGGCCACGGCGGCAGCGCCGCGCTGACGAAGAAGACGACGGCCACGGCCCGGGGCGCGCAGGAGGCCGTGGGCCAGGGCATGCTGGCCATCTACACAGACGGGAGCAGTCTTGCGAACGGCAAGGTCGGGGCCGCGGCGGGGGTGGGTGTTTTCTTTGGCGTGGACGATGCGAGGTATGCACTGGACGGCTGGCTTCCCCCCTCTTTCCGACCCCCTTTCCCCCCCCCGATCATGAATTTTTGGTGTGACGGAAACTGACTCTGGGCGCCAAAGGAATCTCTCCGAGCGCCTCGAGGGCGAGCCGCAGACGAACCAGCGCGCGGAGCTGACGGCCATCATCCGAGCCCTGGAGATCGCGCCCGACGAGCAGGACGTGCAGATCTTCACGGACAGCCAGTACTCGATCAACTGCGTGACGTCCTGGTACAAGGGCTGGCAGAAGAAGGACTGGCACAACTCAAAAGGCGAGCCGGTGAAGAACCGGGACCTCGTCGAGGAGGTGCGGGAGCTCATCGAGACGCGCGAGGCCGAGGGCGCGAGCACCGTCTTCACCTGGGTCAAGGGGCATGCCGACAACGTGGGGAACACGGCGGCGGATCACCTCGCCGTCGCCGGCGCGCGGATGCCGCCGAGGTAGAGAGTCTGTCGTTTGGAACAGTGTCCCTGGTGTGATGCGTCTTGTGGAAGGGCTGTGGATCGGCGGTTCATGTGCAAGCGGTCGTCGACTTGTGTGTCCCGGTATCTTACATGCTTCGTGGCACGCGTGTGTGGTCTCTCTCTCTCTCTCTCCCTCTCTCTGTCCGTCTCTTTTTGGTACCCGATGCTGTGTGCGGCTGCAGCCTCTATACTTGGACTCTCTGGTGCGGGACGGTGGCACATGCTATCTTCATTGTGCGAGCAAGCCCTCATTTCGGGCTTGGGGACTCTCTGTTGTTGGACCTGTTGATGTTCTTTTCTGGTCTGTTTTCCCCCCCATACCCTCTTCAATGTGTCTTTTCCTTCCCCCGACCTGGATCGAAGCCAGCAATGTTCATGTCTCTGATGTTAACTGTATTGATGATCACCAAAGAACATCTCCTCTATTGGGCCTCTCGACTTGACATGCCTCCTCTGTAGCCATGTGGCGTGAAATGACATGCCAAGCCGATGATCACGAGGAGGCAGCACAGGCGGGGTCGTAGACGAACCGAGCAGCCTGCTCTGGCTGGCAACTGGTGCAAGGTGTATCCGATGTCGATCCATATCGCAATTGTGACGCCAACTGGTTGTGTGAAATCCCTGGGTGTGCCTGGTAGCGTTCGGGGCGGGCCGAACCGATCCAACCCTGTCGTTGCGGAGTTTATATTGGCCCTGAACAGAATTAAGCATGAGGAGGAGGAGAAACTCGGAATCTCGCGAGGGAGACATCCATGGGTAGCCAGGCCGCAAACGAGCCGGCAGCGGGGGTAGCCGCATGTCTAGAGTACACTGCGACCAACACCATGACGTTGCTCTCCGGCCTTTGACCTCGGTTTGCTTCGTCGAACGCCCGAGGCCGAAAGCACCAGCACCTCCATTCTTCGACTGGTCGTCGACGGTGATTCTGGACGTGAAGAGGTCCGTTGGTCGTTGAATGAAGATGTGTCATTATGACGAAAACTCTACGTGAGCGGTGTGTCTAGAAGCAATAAAATCATCATTCGTCCTTATTCCCAGCGCTGTGCATCTGATGCAGGCAGTGAAGATGGTAGTTTACGATGTTGATCATCGGACGATAACATGGCCGATATCAAGAGGACAATCACGCTGGACAGAATCAAGACAGACCCAAACCATACCTCCAACCGCCCACCGCTCCTCGCCATGTGCTGTTCACGGCAGACGCACGAGCGAGTTCTCACTTTGGATTCGACTTTCATCTGTTGAAGTAGCAGGAAGTGCCCGGTTGGTGACGCACACCAGGCTTCTAGCACCCAGACGGGACCGCAAATCCATTTACACGACCTTGCGTGCCACTACCGACCGTCGCGTCCTGCCCGAACCCTCGCCGCGCAAACCCCTTCCAGATGGCACACCGGTTGGCGCCTGCCGTCAGGACGCGCTCGGCCTCCAGCAACGCATCTCGCGCCTGGAGATGGTTCGCGTTGCACGGCATGAGGGCCTCGCTGTCGAGGATCAGCTTCAGAAGCAGGTACCGAGCGCCCCTCGGCACGCCGGCCGCATCGAGCACGACGCTGTCGACGTCGCCGATGCCGTGCGCGTCGGCCAGGTTCCAGAAGATGTCGTAGAAGGCCGACGCCCAGACGGTGGCCAGGTCGAAGCCCCCCGAGACGACGAGCCGGTTCAGCGACTCGAACGTCAGCGGCGTCGTCGCCAGGCTCGTCGAGATGTAGTGCGACCGCAGCCCCACCGGTTGGCCCGTCGCCCAGTCGGCAATGGTGTAGTCCTTGCTGCGCGTGTCGCCGGCCTTGACGCGCAGGATCGTGGGCACAAGGTCCGAGAAGCCCTCGTCGATCGAGAGGCCGTCCATGTTGCTGAGGCACCGCCCGCTGCCTGGGCCGCCGACGAGCCGCGCCGTCACGCCGTGCATGTACTCGTGGAGGAGGACTGTCGTCTCGAACACGCTGTCGCGCGCGAGGCTGCCGGACCAGATGCTCATCTGGATCCGAGGGCTGGTTCCGTCTGCGGGTACGGTGATGAACGCCGTCCCGGTCATGGTTTGGATGGTGAGGTTGAGGGGGTCTCCGGCTGCTCCGCCCTTGCCGTTGTTGTTCGTCTGGAAGTTGCCCGCAGGCTCGTTGAAGCCGAGAGCATACAGGATGTCATGGAACTTGTTGACAGTGTAGAAACCCTGCGCGGCGGATGCTTCGGTGTACCGCTGGCCGCTGGCGACTGGCGAGTAGGGGTAGGAGAAGACGAGGGACGGAGAATTGGCGGGCGTGCTGCCCCCGGGGTAGGTGATGAAGGCATTGTTGCCGCGCAGCGTTGTGAAGCTCTGAGTTCCATCGGAATGCCAACCGAATGGTGACGAGGCCGTGGTTTCCGGGTTGACCACGAGCTTGCGATCTACCTCTGTTGGGTTGCCGGATCCCCAGGGGCTGGAAGTCCTGTTAGCTTGAAGGGTTTTTAATGGTGGAGACAAAGTTGAATCTCTTACTAGACTTCGTAGCTTGCAGTCTTCACAGAATCATATACGCCGGAGACTGACGTCCCGGTGTCGGCGTCCACGTAAACGAGTAGCTGGTTATCATCAATGTTGGTCTCCAGCCTCCAGACTAGCAAAACAGTCTCTTCATGTCGGACATAGGCCAGCTTGGCTTTCGGGTCTGAGGACGAGCCTTTAGTACCTCGGATGACGAACAGCCCTGGCTCGTCAGTTGGCTCCGCGGTGGCGCTCGAGGCGTCGCTGATGGGGAGATTCAAGAGTTCGACGGCGTTCTTGAAGGCCACAAGAGGGTCGCGCTCTATGTCTCCGTAGTTTCTTCTGTGCAGATCTTGCTTGGCAAAAGAGTTTCCAAAAGACAGAACAGTCCCGTTCTCGAGGATCTATGGCAGTGGACATGGTTAGATACGTGCCCATCATTACACGCTGGACCCGACATACATTGACATTGAAGCTGGCATCATCCACATCCACACCATCAACAGTCTGCTGAAAATGAACGTGTGCAACACCGTTGGTTCCCACATAAGCATCATCTATCAATCGAAACGCAGCGCCGGGAATAGCCTCCCGAAGTGTTCGTGTCGCGATGTCAACATAGTCAACGGCGCCATCACGTTCCCGCCTGATGCGTTGAGAGTCCTTGGCCGGTAAGACGTCAAAAGAAGTATAGGTCGACGCAGCCCCGAACCGATAACTGCTGAGAGCCGCCGCGCGATTCTTCCACTGCGGGGAGGAGGCAGGTCCGCGCGCGGGATGGGCGGCCGCGAGACCCGCGAGCGACAGCAACGTGCTTAGCAAGACCATTGTGTTGAAAGAATGCGCCGGAGACTCGACATAACAGGCAAGAAATCGGCTCTCAGTGTCATGGATGTCTTCTACCTGTCGGATCTTATACTTGCAGTTATGGAAACGATACGGCTTCCCATCGTCGCACGCCACTGCCGACGCGGCAGTGCAGAGTCCGGCACGGATGCCCGAATCGGAAGGTCAGCGCATCGAGGTGTGATTGACCTGCATTTTAACAACGCGTGAAGGCCCAAACGAGAATCGATCGTCCCTGAAACCTTCCTCCTAGAGTCAGTCGTCCGTCCAAGAAATGCAGTACCACCTTCAATCTCATAAACCGTGCTAGGGCTTTCCAGAAGCTCGTATCGATGCGTCGTCTGCAAAGCTTCTTCGAAGCTTAGGTGAGGGCCAGGCATTCCGTGATGTGATGCAGCGCTCGCACTGTCTGCCCTTTGAATCGTACATACGTATGCTTTTCGATATTCAATTTCGCCGCAGCGAAATTGACTTGCTGGATCAACATCTCCGTTTGCATTTGCGACTTCGAGACTCCATTCTTAATTAACAAATCAACTTTCAGATATCGAATACAAAGAAATTCGTCCCCATCCATGGTATCTTCGCCTCGTCATATCCAGACAAGCAATATGAGTACAAAGAAATCATGCGCACCAATGAAAGGCGAACTGTCCACCGCCAGGCTTTTTCTTCAAACCGCTTAGCGCACAACGCCTTCACTGTGCGAAGCTTCGGCGGCTGCCATGTCGTGCTTCTTGTCGTGTGGCGATGATTGGTCAAACGCGTACAGCGGGGGCATGGGCTCGACGTCCCGGAAGAGCAGATGCTTCTTGATGTACCATGGTAATTTCTTCAGGTAGTACCCGGCATGTTCCCGATTGGTGACATTGAACACGTTGTCGAGCTCTTCAAGGGTGAGGTTCTTCGTCTCGGGCAAGAGGAAGTAGGCAAAGACCCAGCCGATGAGGTTCCATGTGCCGTACCAGCAGAAGGCGCCCGTGTCACCGTACGCCTCGACCATGGGAAGCCACGAGAAGGAGATGATGAAGTTGAAGCCCCAGGTGACGGCCGTGGCACTGCACATGCCGATATCGCGAATGTGAAGCGGGAACGCCTCGGCCGAGTACGTGAACGGAACCGGGCCGGCGCCGGGCGAGTACACAGCCATGAAGAGATAGATACCCGTCGTCACGCAGGCCAGACGCGCAGCTTGCTCGGTGATGAGGAAACTGAAGCCTGTGAAGAACATGAAGAACGACATCAACGGGAAGGTGACCAGCAGAAGGTTGCGGCGTCCAAACGTGTCAATTGTGTAAATGGCCGGAATAGCAAACAGCCAGTTGACAAGACCGGTGCCCATAGTGACGAGAAGAGCCTCGTTCCGCGTGAAGTCGGCATTCTGGAACATGATCACTGTTCTCCTGTTAGCACCATACCCGTAGAAATATGTAGATGAAGGGCTAGACGCACTAGAGTAATAGACGATGACATTGACACCACAAAATTGTTGCATAAACATTACAAACCACGAGGACTGTGCGGCGCGGCGGTTTCTTCGCACTGTGAAGAATTCCTTCCAGCTTCGACCCTCACGCTCGGCGCTCTCAATCTCGAGCAGCTTGTAGGCGTAGTACATGTCGCGGGCAGCCTGGACCTTGGTGTATCGAAGACGGCAGGTTGCCTTGAAGGCCTCGGGATAACGTCCCTTCTCCATATACCAGCGGGGAGACTCGGGGCACAGGTAGACTTGGACCATGACGACGAGGGGAGGGATGGAGGTGGAGGCCATGATCCAACGCCATTGAGTCTCCTCGCCGAAGATCGTCACTCCAGAGAAGGCGACGCCGACAATGGTACCAAGGGCGATGCCGAACGCCGTCCACATCTGCCACATCATGGTGAGGGCACCACGAATGGTCTTGGGTGTGGACTCGGCCGAGTAGACGGGGGTGGTGGAAGACTTGGCGCCGACGGCGAAACCAAGGAAGAAACGGGCGATGAGAAGGTTGTACCAGTTGTTGGCAGCAGCTTGCCAGAAGCCGGTGATGACGGACAGGCCACAGCTGATGAAAATGGTGCCGCGACGACCGAACCAGTGATTGAGAAAAGGGTTGGTCCAGCAGCCGATGAGCGCAGAACAGAGGTAGGGGGCACCGTTGACAAGTCCCCGGATCTCTGCTGACATGTCTGCCAAGCCGAGCTCCTGGAAGTAAAAGTCTTGAGCGCCGTTGACGGCCGACTGATCCATGCCCTGAACAATGGCGGATCCGGCGCAGAGAGTGCAGAGGAAGTACAGCATAAAGGGCTGGCTCCAGCGGTGGGTCAGCTCCCTACGCAAGACGTTCTTCTCGTCCTCGTCGAGCACTTCAATACGCTCGAAAGCGCCATCCTGGTTGTTGACCTGAGCAACGAGAGCGCCCTTGCGGAAGACTTCTTGGTATTCCGTCAGACCCTTACTCTGAGTAAAGTTGTCGACGTCGGCGAGCACCTGATCCTGGGTCAAGCCAGCGAGTGGGTTCTGAAGCAGTGCAGCGACTGAGCTGCGGCGGCGCCGGTCCGGACCGCCAGGACCGCCCTGATGCATGGCCTTCTCATCAGTCATGGGCTCATTGTTACTGCTGCTGCGGCTGGTATTGGTGCCTTCCATGCGGGGGTGGTCGTTGGTGAGGTCTGTTGGCGGAGCCTCATCGTCAGCACGTGGAGGAGGCATGACTGAAACAGGTCCCAAGCCTGGGGTCAATGCTTGTCTGTGTCGATGAAGCCTAGGACTCGCAGATGAAGTATGATGATGAGGAGATTCTGTGGAGGGCCTAACGAAGAAGACCTCGACAACAGGGAAGACTGTGAAGTTGGGTGAATGAAAAGAACAAGGGATCCAGGGAGATTCTGGTGGGAGGATGGTCCCTTAAGAAGTCGAGGGTCGTCTGGGGATCATACAGGGGGTACTAACGAAAACAGGAGACAGGCAAGACACCAGACGAAGGCGTCTACCACGCCGAGTGATACCAAGAAGCCATGCCTGGTGGAGCATGGGGAAGTGGACCGCATTCCCCCAGCCCAGCATGTCGGATGATCATGAGGACGGGTTTCCACTCAGTGACGGCTCTGGCCATCAGCGCAACGCGGTCTGGTCCTCCACGGGGAAGGGGTGCGAGGGCGGCATGGCGAGTTGGCGTGCCAAACGGTAGTACTTTGGTGGATCCAACGGTGGAAACGCTGAAGTCGAGACCGTGAGGCGGCGCGCCCGACGGGAAAATAGGATTTTTAGGCCGGTTGTCTGTCCAAATGTCTCCAGTCTTTCAAGTCGTCCCAGTCGCCTCGCCCGGTAACCTGCAGGACGACCAACAGGAGCGGAAGTTGAACGGTGGATATCAGGCCATGGCCAGTCGAAATGGGCTTGCTGCGACGGCAAGTGTAAGGCTGCAATGAGAGGGACGGCCAATGCAGCGCGGCCGTTCGAATACCTAGCTCGAGCCGAGCGGCATTACAGACTTAGTCCGGGTCCGGCCCACAAGGCTATGAGGACGGCAGCCGAGACCATCAAGGCGTTAGATAAGTTGCGGAGGCTCGGTGACGGGCGGGCGGGTTCTTCTCCAGAGACCTCAATCGAATGTGGCCTTGGTCAAGGGTAATGAGCATGGCTGGTGTGAACCGCTTCCAGTATCGAGCATGGGCCACATCATTCAAGGTCTTGCTTAGCACCAGTAACCCTGTTTGCCTCTCTTGTGTCCTAGGTCGCCATAGGACGTTCCTGGCGTGCAGTCAGCATATCACATTGTCCACGGCAGAAGTCAAAAGCTCGTAGAGAAGATAGTGAATGCGGCGAATATTGCCAAGGCTACATCAGCATTGGCTCACGTCATACTTACCATCAGGAGACACATTGAGAAGACATGTGCCGGACGTGTGCCGGTTGACACAATCGCGAAGGGGACAGATGCAAGGCCAAGCAGCCCGGCCAGCTGAGAAGCGCAAGGATGGTAGTCTCAGTCGAACAAGCCAAGACGTGCTCGAGGGCTAGTGGTTGGCCAAGCAGCAAGGGTCAGCCGTGTCCTCGAGGTCTTTTGCATTCGTGTCGGGAGAGAGCCTTGATAAGCATGCGTACTCTTGTACTTGAGGTCGTTCTCGAGCCTGAGGTTGTTCCCGAGCCTGAAGGAAAGGCGTGAAGTGGTGGAGTGGAGATGATTCTTGCCTCGTTGGGGTTCCTTGGGTGTGAAGAAAGCAGCAAAGGTGTTTCTGGAAGGAGAGAGATGGGAAACGCCATAGACTGGGAGGCCGACGGAGGGGTGAAGTCGAACGTTCATTCACTGTGGGCAGCGGGCAGGAGCGATGCGCGCTAAGAATCGGCACAACAAGCGGGCCGGTCCCCACCAAGGCCCACAACATGGCAGCGACTACGACGTCCGAAAGCATCTCGTCCACCGACCATCCACCACCTACCCTCCATCCCAAGCCACCTAATCACTTCATCCTTCGCAGACCGGCTTGGCAAACACTCGGCATTCGTCACCAAAGACATATCGACATGTCGAGCGCTGTTGGTGCTCACAGTCTGGACCGCCGCTCTCCTGAAAGTCCGCAACTTCTCCGCGCCCCTGACCTGCAAATCATCTTCACCTTCCAGGCCTTGGTGATGGACATTCAACGCCTCACCGCAAACGCATTCACCGCTTTATGCTCTTCCAAGCAGCACCAAAGTTCGCCATAAACCAGGCGCCAGTTATAGACCAATGCTATGATTATCTTCACGCAGCTTCCACGTTGCGAGGGCCACGCCGCGTCACAGGGGAATGCTTCGTCTTATTGCCATGCTATTGGTCTGATACCAGCCCTACTAGCTCGGCGGGGCATTCTGGACGGGCTTACTGCGTACACTGAAATGAGGGAAAAAACAAACAGGCTTCCCTCCCTCCATCAGACTCGGAAGGATCGTCTTGTGAACTCGCCCAGGCACTAGGCTAACACACCACCAGTCGTTCGGCGCGCGGGATCCCCGACTCGGCGAAGCATTCGGCGGCTTGTCGCTCCTCTGTCTCTTATCCCACTGCTCTCAACTCTCGCCAGACCTTCATTGCGCAGCTGTTACCGTCTCTGCCTCGCGAACACCATGCATCCGTAATGATGGCACTTATGCTCCCGACTGCGTAAGCTCTCTCTCTCTTGAACCACGACCTTGGGGATGCCAGCCGGATGCCTTCAGTTGACTCGCCTGTTCGAGATGCCCAGAAGATCCCGTCGTACAAATCTCGCCCTTGGCATCTCAGTCATATACGCGTTCATTACTTTTGCGATGCCAATCAGCGCCATCCCGACCAACCACGCCACATGCGGCCGATCGCGATCGTTTCCCTGCAGCGGATCCACGCTAGCGTTATGGACGGTAGTCAGTGATATCGACCCCTGAACAACGAACCTCAACCGTTCGGGTGTTTCTTGGCTCGGCCAACCGACCCTCCAACTGTCCCTTCCTACAGCTTCCCTGCATCACCAAAGAGCCCACATGCAGGAGTTCCGCACCTCACTGATGTCATATTATCTTCCAAACGTTGCCAGGGGCCTCGCGAGGAGCCTTGCCAAGTCGACACTTATATCACCATCTAAACGACGCTTCATCACCGTCAGCCCATATATTCCCGCGAGAGATGACGTTTTTTCCGATTCGGACGTTGTTACGTGTGCAGGCTGTCTTGCCGTCTGATTCCGCAGGCGGTCTACTGAAGGTACATGATGGGTGGGGGTGGGGGGGTAACAGCTTCAAAATCGGATCACAGAGCAACTGTTTGCGTCACAGGCATGGCGTCGCTGTCTTGCGTTCTGCCGGTACCTGGATCTTCCCAACGCCGTTGCCACATGTCAAGACTTCATTCCTCAATTTCCCCACTCCCCAAGACTTTTTGTTCTCCCACCCGAGCCTTTGGGGAGGGAGCAGTACAAGTCGCCAGTCAAAGATATCAGGATGCCGCCCTACAGTAAGCCGCCCCGAGCTGTCTCCGCGCTCCGCAGACTCAAATTGCATGAGTAACCAACCCGGATTCAAGGCCGCTGATCATCTTGTGGGCACCCAGAGAAGTGTGTTGTCCACGTGCCTACGTGGGTCAGTAGCTTTCCTCATGGCCAGTCAACGTCTTCTCGCAAGTCAGTGTCTCCGCTGAAAAGGTATCATCGTGCCACTCTAACTGTCGGACAGCGTTGCAATCGTGCCGTGTAATGGGTGGCCAGACGCAAATGCCTGACGAAGAAACGGAACTCGGTGGCGGGATACCGATATTTCAGTCGACCCGCGAACCTGCATTCTACCCTGAATCGCCAAAGCCGATTGCCCCTTACATTTCGGGCAGACTAACATGGTGATGTTTTCTGCATGTCAAGAACCACCCCTGCGACCCCACGAGCATCCACTATTCATGATGAATCGAAGTTTTGCAGCTGGGTCGAGAACACACAGACTGTATTCTGGCTAGCTACCATCCAAGCACCCCGACTAGTCGAGCGCACAAGCGACTGATGAGACCCAAGATCGGCCCGCCCCCCTTATTGCAACTTACACGGGGGCTCACTCTCGTTCTCGACCCTTTTAACATCCCCACACATGCTGCCACCCGGACATTATCATCCGCTCAGCAGCTCTGCCATTTATACTTCAGCACCTCGGTCACAGGCGCTCCACTTCCACGTTCTCGCCCAAAGGTGACCTTTCCGCTGCCCTGTGCCACGATGCGGAAGTTGACATTGAGGATCCCCACGTATCCATCGCTCCCCACGCACACCGACGCAAAGTCGAGGCTCTGCGAGACTGCAACGTTGCGCGAGATTGGCCCGGCACCGGCCGCGATGGTCGACTCCTTGGACGTCTGTGATCTTGTGTTAGCGCCGCCTCTCGGATTTGCCTCATTCAGCTCAAGTGACGCCCACAGCCCGGCTTACCGAATCGGAGGTATTCTCCGACCAAAAGGCAACGGTGAGAAACTCGGCCTTGGTCACAGGGCTGACGTACAGCCCGCCGCGGAGCGTCGCGTCCTCGACGAGCAGGGCCTTGCCGGCCTCACCCTCATCGATCTGGACGTGCACCTGACAGGACGTCGTCGTGCCGGCGCCAAGCGTTTCGCTAAAGTCGTGGAACGTGAAGACGAAGGCCTCGTCCGCGGATGACCAGGACACCTTTGTGTCTTGCGGACAGCCCTTGCCGCTGTGGACCACGGAACGCACGCGCAGGCTGGCGGCGGTACTAGCCCACAGTGCTGTCAGGAGGGTAGAGGGACGGACCATGGTGGCGGAAGGGCGGCAAGACGAATTTGCTGAGCTGGAAAATTTCGTTTCCGTACGCGCAGGGTATCGTGATGTTTGACTTCTCGCGTTGGCCTGAGGGGGCTGACTGCTTTAGAAAATACGTCAAGCCGATCCATCTTTATATGCCTCGGGGCATGGGTGGGGTTTCCGTTGCACGTTTCTTTAGAGATGTAATGGCTGGCATGGAACCACGGTTGGGCGTCGCGACTTCTTTATTTCACTGGACCCTGATCGCGGGGTTTGTCGTCGGGTAAAATGCCCTATATCAACCAGTCAATTTGTCCAGCATCAATGGGACACCTCGGAGCTTGGGCAATTGGGCCTAGACGTCGCCAAGGTCTGTGCTCGTTGTGGAATCACCGACCTGATTTAGGTTCAAAGAAGCCATTCGACTTGAAGTGCTACGTCGGTGGACTCTCATGTCACCATGCACTTTTCATGCAGATTTCAGCTGTGCTGAAAGTGCTACGCTGGGGTGGTAATGGACCGAGCCACTCAAGCCTGTAGTCACTTGTGCTTAGGTCCGACCAACACAGAGCGGGCGGCGATCTATTCTATCAACATAGACTACCTACCTAATCAAGACTCAGAGCCATATCTCGCTGATCCCAGGGATTCCCCGTGAAAGGGCCTCGACGCGGCGAAACCTCCAGCCGCCTTGTTTTGGTAATATGCTCGGTCAAGCCGATCCTCGTCCCACGGGGTTCGTCCATATTGCGGGCCTCTGGGCCGGGTAAGATGACGGCAGTGCCTTTGGACGCTCGACAAACGGCTGAGTAGGAGAGAGGACGCGGGGTAAAACAGAGCTCATCTACGGCCTGGACGGCCTGGACGGCCTGGAGCCTCGCTGCTTTTAGCCTGAGAGGCGACTGAGTAGCACTGAACTCGGGTCTATGGCCCAGCTTATTTAAATGTGGCTTGCTGGTACCGGAATCTGACCACCGAGCTGTCCAGTGATGGGCTGGGGAAGTCAACTATGAGAATTTGACGAGGCCACATAGCCTGGTGGCGCGGATAGCGTGAATGGCCGCTGATGAGTGAATTGTCGGCTGGCTTGTGGCTCATACGGCTAGGAATATAATACGAACATCGACCGCAAGAACTGCGAAATATCCGGGGACCAGCCTGGCCAGACAACGTCAGGCTGGGTACACGGCAGGCCTGGAGACTCGACATGCCATGGCCCCAAATGAGAGAGCGGGAGTATGTCAGCATACACGGAATTTGAGGCTCGACAGACTGACTCTACTGAGAGTGTTGACGGTTTGTTCTAGTCTTTTATCTACACATCTCTCAAGACATGGGATTGTGGTCATAGGGTACATCTCACAAAGGTGTCCTCCTGTCCCAGTCAATTGTGGCAAAACCTTAGATCGTAGCGTCTCGTTCGATATCTGCCTAGGATTTCCGCGACAAGACCACTCTGGTAACCCACAGATGTCGAAGACCTCCGGACGAGTTCCTCCGTGTGATATTTGGTAGACGATACCAGCGATAGCATCTCGACTGAGAAAAAGAGATGTCTGACTGCGTCTCTCACTCGCAACAAATTCGGGTATGCCTTCATGATCGCGCAAGGGTCGCCTTCACTGGTCGATGAGCAGGATGATAGGCACTCTTAGCCGGCGCGACAGTGATTCGCAGTGCGCGCAGGAGTGGATCATAGCATCGGACTCCTGTTCTTCACCCACATCAAAGGCGGAGACGGGCCGTCCAAGTCGCAGATGTTGTCGCGTGAGCACCGGCGACGGCATTCGTTGACAGTTGGGGCCGTCGACGCGTATGTGATGACCGTCCTAGGCCTGGAGCACAAAGGGCGGCAGAAACCATGCCCACGTAGAGAGTCAAAGCAAAAGCTCGACTACCACTATGGTCTGGAATCTCCAGATTTTACGCAAGTGTAGGCTTGAACGTTGGGACTTATTTACAGGTAAACCTCCAAGAGCCAATCACTCAGCGCAAATGACACCGGCCATTGCGCCACTGAAGACGGCAGAGGGACTGCGAAATGTCCAATGTGTGGAGACGAGCCGTGACGAGTCATGGTACTAGCCATGGAGTTGTCAAGGGATAAGCGAGCTCCCAGATCTTTGAAGCCAAAAGTTGGACATGATGACCCAGTCATGGGGCGGTCTCTGGAAGTGAGCTTCGTCAGATGGAGCAACGGCCTGAAGCGGTGGTTTGCAATCCGTCGCATTGTCTCCAGATGTTCATGCAAGGCCGCAAATGTCCTGCAGCCTGGTCAGCACGCCTCTAGGAAACGTTGATGGGACACAGCATGGGACTCACCTTTCTTCTCTCCCTGAACTCGGCATAGATACGGTTCCAGATCGTTCGAGCCGTGCAATCCTCGCTTCCATCGTCTTCCTTGACACACTTAGGCTGCTTCTCGTTCAGCAGGTTTTCGGGCGTCGGCAGCCACGGCTTGGGGACAGGCCAGTCCGAGAAATGCAGAAACTTGGCCTCGTTGAAGACAGCCACCGGATCCCACACCTCCTCCTTGGCGCCGAGGTACATTTCGTGCGTCGTCGCGCGGAACTCTGACGTTAACAGGTCATACGGACGGTGGGGTATGACAAGGGCCGTGTCCTTGTAAAGATAGTTGACGATCTCCATGTCGTAGTCATCTGGCCCAGCAGCGTTGACGCGGTCCTGGACGCGGGCGAATTCGGTCGCCGAGGGGGTGGCGAGTAGTAACTGGGAGGAGAGGATGGGTTTCTCGGGGAAGAGCCAGTAGGCGCGGGGCATGGCGACGGGGCAGGGCGGGAGCAGGAAGAGTTCGTCCATGTTCTGGACTACGACGGAATCCGAGTCGAGCGAGAGGACGCGATCGTAGTTGGTCTGGTTGAAGGCTAGGAGCTTCGTAAAGGAATCCGCCCATGTCGCTAGAGGATTGGGGATGACACGTTGGCAAATTGCTCACTTGTTGT
The DNA here is from genome assembly GCF_003724135.2 of Verticillium nonalfalfae. NCBI lineage: Eukaryota > Fungi > Ascomycota > Sordariomycetes > Glomerellales > Plectosphaerellaceae > Verticillium > Verticillium nonalfalfae. The sequence goes on from NW_021167266.1 coordinate 15,145, forward strand.
ACAAAGGGAAAGAACCTAGAGAGAAAAATGGCACATACAATCTTTCCCGGTTCTATGCTGAACTTCAATCGGCACCAGCTTGACGCCGTACTGTTCACGCGCCTTGATGAGAAGACGGCCGTCGAGCGTAGCGCTCTCGGATGCCGTGGGCTCCAGCATGCGCCTGGGGTACATCATGACGCGATCTGCTTTGCTCTGTAGCCTGGCGAGGCTCTCAAACAGCATAACGGAGTTGCAGAGGTACTCGCTGTTCGTCACATATTGGGTGTATGCGAAGCGCGACCAGTCATGGTCGTGGCCGGGGGCTTTTGATGACGAGGACTCCGGAACGCCTGGTTGTCCCGCCTCTTGTGCTGGCGCCGAACCGGCGAAGTGATCATGGCCCTGCAGACCGAATAAAACGAAGGTGGTCAAGATGATCAGGCAGGCAACCCAGCGAAAGCGTTTCGAGGCAAGAAGCGCGGCCAGACGGGGACTGCTTCCTAGACCACCATCAGGTGAGTTGGCGCCATGTTCCGCGGTAGAAAGTCGCGCGTATGTAGGCGACGTCAGAGAACGGAAGAACTGCGCTGCCATGGCTACGAACTGGGGAACGCTTGAAGACTTCAGTGTTCAGTTCAGACTGTCTGGTGAAATTGACGACGGGGAGAATGCTTGAGTTTATGAACCGGCGACACGGCGTCGCACGTCGGCAGACGCGTGTTGGTCACGGCAACTCCCGAGGGACGAACTGGCCTTCTCGTCTACCTTGGATGAAATGACCCTTGTTTTAGGCGAAAAGGCTCATTTTCGACTCGACACCACAACCCCGGTCATTTGGCGGCCATCGGGGAGAAGGCTGTTGGCGCCCTATCTGTTGCCGTTAACCCCTGTCCGATGAGCCTCATTGAGTTTGCGGTATCCACTGGGAGCAAACGCATGGCCACTCACAATGGTCTTTTGGTAGTACAAGTAACTCAATAGACGCTCAAGACGAGTTCAGGGCCGGAAGTGTTTCCCGTACAAAGATCAGCTGTCATGCAAGCCTGTTACATACTGGGTTGGATTTTGCCTGCGCCGTGTGCGTTGTGTGCAGGGTGCAGAATATCATATGGCACGACGTCTGGCTCCTGACCAACCAGTTCCTCTGGCCATGGCTCAAGGGTTCGGAATCCCTTCGAAGCCCGTTCGATATATTGCCTAGCCTTGCCATGTGCATGGAAATCATAGGGGAAGGCGCTCGTAGCTGAGCTGGCCAAGTTTTACTGTGATTCTTATGGTCCTTACGTCCCCTTCTCCCTTTCCGAAGCATTCTATTCAACACCTGAAAACTGGTTTTATGTTTTGTGTCCGCTCAACACCAGCAGGCGGCTTGCAAAGCTGTTTTCGATAGCCCGCGATGGCAGTATTCAAAGTCAGATATTTTAGCTATGTTAGCGCCGTGTTCTGCTTCTTTCTCTTTTCTGACATCTCTCAAGTCAACGCACAAGCCCCCATTCAAGCACAATGGTCATCCAGGGGCTATGGCGCTGATGGCCCATGGCCTGCCGTCGAGGTCACCGTGGGCTCCGATTCCAAGCTCGCACTCTTCCCGGGACGGCCGTTCCAGACATTTGTCATTTCTACCGACTACTGCCGGCTTAACATCTCGGAGGGCTGCTATGCCTCCATGGCCGGCACATACAACAGGGCTCAGTCCGAGATGGAGAGAACTGGCTCCGACATGGGTATCCGGTTCTCGCCACCTCACAAGGAGTCGATGCTCGGCATGTCCGTCCGCGGCGGTGACTTCGTCTCCTGGGTTGATTCCGCGGATATTGGACACGCCAGAGTCGCAGATTCAAGCCTTGTGCTCATCGAGTCGCAGATGATGGCCTACCCTGGGGGCCAATGGTACCCTATGTCGGCTGGTTGCCTCGGCGTCGGCGGTCCCAGTGCCATCAATCAATCCTTTACCACCGGCACATACCCTATCAACGCCACCCTCATTCCTGGCAGGCTCTGGGAGAGAGGCGATGTTCCCTCCAACTCTTTCGGCCTTCACATTGGCTCCATGCAGCCTCCGCTCGGTGGCTCTCTGTGGTTCGGCGGTTATGACAAGAATCGTGTCATAGGCGATGTCCTCGTCACAGCTACCAGCTTCCACGAAGCCCCGATCACCCTCAGGGACATCAGCCTAGAGGTTGTACAGGGCGCGTCACCCTTCACTTTCGACACCAAACAAGACAACCTCCTGACAGCCAACAACGACACCATGGGCAGCGCCCTTCCCGTCTATGTCGACGGCTGCTCCCCGTATCTCACGCTCCCGAAGTCTACCTGCGATAATATTGCCTCGCACCTCCCCGTCATCTACGACTCTGGCCTTGGCTTATACCTCTGGAACACCAGTGATCCCTACTGGCCCCTCGTAGTATCATCTGCCTCTGTCCTCGCCTTCACCTTTCTCGCCAGCTCGAACACTGAGACCCTTGTCGTCCGCGTTCCTTTTTCACACTTAAATCTCACGCTCACTGCCCCTCTCGTCAACGGCGATCCCAAGCCGTACTTTCCCTGCTTCACCGGCGGCGACGGCCTCTACACCCTCGGCCGGGCCTTCCTGCAGGATGCCTTTCTGGGCGCCAACTGGAACCAAGACAAGTGGTTTGTGGCCCAGGCGCCCGGGCCAAAGGTGCAGGCCTCGCCCGACGTGGTGGCCATTCAGGAGAGCGACGAAGCCATTGAGAGTGGCTCCAACGACTGGGCGGCGTCGTGGGATGGGTTCTGGAAGGTGCTCACCCCAGACGAAGTTGACGTTGGCCCTGCAAGCACCGGGCTCAATACCGAGACGGCGTCGCCACCAGGTGACGATACAGCCGGGGATGGCGGTGGGCTGTCTACTGGCGCCATGGCAGGCATCGGCGCCGCGGCCGGGGCGGTCGTTCTGGCGTTCCTGGCGGCAGGCTTCTTGCTGTGGCGGAAGCGCAAGGCCCGGGCTGGTTCGTCAAAACGTCAGCAGCCAGTCGACGCCAATCTGAACGGCTGCCATGAGGATGGGGTTGTAAAGGGACCAGGAGGGTACCGGTACGGTAATCCGGCCGAGTTGCGGGACACGTCGCCGCCGTCAGTTGTGAGAGAACTGGACGGCAATGCACAATGGCCGCAGCATGAGGGCGATGACAATAATGGACCAAGAACTCACGAGCTGGCATGATTTGACTGCAGGTACATAATAGTTATCACGCACATTTGGTAGTATGTATACGACATTTCATGAATTTTGGATTGCTGACCTCGACAAGGCACAGGGGCCTCATTTCTTGCCTGAAAACCAGGTGACACTGTCGAGTCTCAAGTGACCCGAAGTAGTAAACAATTCCTCAGAGAATCGAAGCTGCAACTTCGACAAAAGTAGGTACTTCGTTCGATATCGCATGTATGGACGGCAGACCCTTGAGGTGCTCTTTGAATATTGTGGTCGGATGCAAAGTGACGCGATTGCTCTACAACTGTTTTGTGTTACTGTACAATATGATACCAAGCGCAGCAAACTCCTCAAGGCCTGACCTAGGCCGAGCCATTTTTTGTTTGCCAATCATGTGACAATCTCTCATGCGAGCCCTGTGCTCTGCCACACCGTGCTTCTTGCTCGCGATGCGCAAGCCATGCTGTCCCTCCAAGCCATCCCTCCAATACCACCATTATGCTTTCGAAACCCGAACTGACACGTGGTGAGTGGAGCTCTAATCGTCATCCGTGTAGCGAGGACCGCTCGCAGCAGGTGTCTCGGGCGCGCCGTATGCTGCTGGTGTGGGCGCGCTGTAGTAGCCCGCGCCGGACGAGAAACCGCTGGCAGCGGGTGTGGGCGCAGCGGCCGCTGGGGTTGGGGCAGCATCCGCGCCGCCCCAACCGCCGGCCCAGCCGCCGGGTGTTGGCGCGTTGACGGCTCCGGGTGTGGGGGCTGAGTAGGCGCCTGGTGTAGGGGCATTGAGCGCTCCGGGTGTGGGTGCGCTGAGGCCGGCACCGGGCGTGGGAGCATCGTAGGCGGCGGAAGCTGAGTAGCCGCCCCATGAATCACCTCCACTAGCAGCGGGCGTTGGCGCTGAGGCTCCTCCATAAGCGGGCGTCTTGGATCCGGAGCCCCAGGTATCAGCGCCGTAAGCTGGCGTTCTTGATCCAAGGCCGAACGCATCGCCACCAGGGGCAGGCGTACGGGCGCCAGATTGCCACGCCGGTGTTCGATTCCCGCTGCCGTAGGCGGTACGGCTGCCGTCACCTCCATAAGCTGTGCGTGAGCCATCCGCCCATGCAGGCGTGCGGGAACCAAGATCACCCGATCCGCTCGACTTCCAAGCGGGGGTTCTACCACCGTGGTTCGCTGCGGGTGCTGTGCCTTTGTCAGTGACGGGTTTAATATCAGTAATGATAAGTGAAACTTACTCCTAGAGCCCCACGCCGGAGTACGCTCTGCGCCGGCCATGGGTGTGCGACCTCCCTGCCAGCCCGAGTCGCCGCCGCCGCGACCACCTCCGCTGCCAAAGCCGCCGCCCCTTCCACGGCCTCCACGGCCACCAATATCGATAACGGCTCCCGTGTTCTTGTCCTTGTAGCTGAGATGGTCTTTGGGCACACTGACGGTTTTGCTCTTGGTATGCAGCTCAACCCGTGCATGTGTTTCCGTGGTATCCTTGACAATACCCAGCAGACCTTTGTAGCCGCCCTTCTTGATAATGACAGTCTGGCCAAGCGCGCGATCACGACCAAAGGACTTGGGGGGCGCCATCTTGCCATCTGAGCCAGCAGGAAGCCTCTTCATGGCAGGGTTCATCTGGTCCAGATTGGGGCCGCTGGGGACCACGCGCCCACCCTTGGCTGCGATAGTGGTGACGTTGCCTGCCCTGGTCACAAACACACCAGCATTCTCCTTGTTGTCATGGCTGTGCAAATAGATGTAAGATCGGTAGATGTGGATGATCTTGCCCTGTCTCTGCTGGCCACCCCATTCACGGACAACGTCATCAAGGCGGATCTCTGATCCGTTTCTGTCGGCCGCAACAGCAATCTTTCTCTGAGGGAGTTTGTTGGTGATCTGCGACGGCACGACTTGACGGGCGTCGCCATTTTGGTCGAGGACAGCAACCGATTCGCGATCGACTTTAACGATGCATCCGACAGTCGTGGGATCCAGTTGAACAAGATCAAGCAGCGAGTACTGGCCGAGGGATCCCTGGCCGCCCATGTCGCTGGCCTCGCGTACATCCTTGCTGAAGACGGTGACTTCCATGTTTGTCTGATCGGTGACAAAGGTGACACGATCGTCTTGAATCTTGACAACCATACCAACTTCATCCCGGAATCTGCTGCCACCGATGACCTTTACATGGTCACCCTCCTTGAACCGCTTGCGCAAGCCTTTGGTGGGCACTTCGATGACTTGACCCGCCAAGACGCCCTCGATAACCTCCAAGGTGACGATGTCACCAGAAACGGTGGTAGCTCGACCGACGACGCCCTTCTGCTCGCCTTCGTACACCTCAATAACATCGCCGGGCAGATATGTGACGTTGGTGTTGCTGTCCTTCAGGCTTGCAGCAAGCGCCTTCAGATCAAGGTTTTCCGTGCCGTCCTCGGCACCTGAGGCGAAACGGGTGACCTCCTCTAGAGTAGGGTTGACATCGGTAACAACCAGCTGCTGAATCTTGTATTCCTTCACCTGGAAGCCATTCTCGAAATCATCTCCCATGTAGGTCCAGATTTTGGTTTGAGGGTTGCCTTGGATGAACCGAGGGTGTCGCTTGCGAGCCTCGGCCTCGTTGAAGAGGCGCTGCGGAGGCCGGGGGCCGGGCATGCCCACCGGACGCTTGCGTTTGCCATCAGCCGTAATCTGGGTGGCGGAGTCGTCCCGTACACCATAGTCCAGTCTGGGGATGAAACGAACACGAGCTTCAAGGCCACTCTCGGTAACATCAACAACTTGGCCCAGGTCGCCAGCGTGTTTCTGTGGCCTCTTGAGCCGAACCCACGCTCCTGGCTCTAGGGTCGCGGTCTTGGTGACGCGCAGAAGATCGGGACGGTCTTTGATCTCAACCAGAATCAGCTTGCTTCGGGGGTAGACATTGAGCATGCCATCGAGTGCGGCCATGATATCGCCAGAACGCGCTGCCTCAACGTAAATATAGCCCTTCATGACCGAGTTGGTGCCGCCACGCTCAAAGGCAGAGATGATGGCCATCTCCTCTTTTGTGCCCATGCGCTCTTGGATCCTCTTCTGAATAGAGAAGACAACCTCTCGCTCCTTTCCTTCCTTGCATCGCACGGCCCAAATAGTGGGATCGTCAACACTAGGCATCAGCAGACGCTTGGGAACCACGGTCGAGTCACCGAAGCCCTTGGCTGCGCGACGATTGCCGTAACGTTGGCGGAGGATCTCGGCTTGCTTCTCGGCGTCCATGCTGGACTCCAGCTCTCGCTGACGGTCAAGCTCGCGGTGCCTGCGATCGTCATTGAGTCTTCCGGTATCGACGACGTCGTCAGGATGTTCGTTGTCGATAAAGTCTCCTATCTCTTCGCCGTCTTTTTCGTCATCCTCGCCATCTTCCTCATCGTCGACTTCGGCTTCGATATCGAAGAAAGCGGCGCGCCTGTCTCGGTGGCGCTTGCGACGATGGCCCTGTGAGATACACGTTAGCATCATGCGCCGTATGAACAACATGGGGGCTCCAGAGGGCATGCACGACCAGAGGTCAGGCTACAGAGGGTGCGTACCTGCTGAACATCATCCTCGTCATCCTCGTCATCTTCGTCGTCCTCATCGTCATCGCCGGCCCTGCCCCGTGGCTGATCGTCTTCATCATCCTCGTCCTCTTCAGCCTCGTCGTCATTCACAGCGCGACTTCCTGACTTGGCGGCAACCGGCGATGCCTCCTCTTCATCGTCGTGGGCAGGGCTGTGATCCCTTGCGTCGCTCCTCTGGTGATCAGCATCGCCGTTGGCATTCTCGTCATCAGAGACATCGGCGGGGGCCGGGTTGAAAGCTTCGTCATCGTCGGAGTCATCGAACTGATTATAGTTGGAAGCCATCTTTATTAGAAGGTGAGGCGATTGCCTCTGGCCAAAAGTACTGGGCTGCTTTCGATCAAGGTTCTGGCTGGACGGAAGGCGCGAGGGTTGGAAGAATTCAAGTCGACTGCGCGCGCGTCCGCTCTTTGTCTCGGGGTGGACGCGGTATTTGTACGTTGGCAGTTGGAGTCTGCGCCCAAAGATATCGGGGGGACGGAGAGTTGGGAGAGGATAAAGGCAGTCCAGTCGAGGTTCGCGACGTGACTTTTTGGTTGGTCGAAGTTGGTAGGAGAAAGGAACCCAGCTGGCCTTGAGTGCACGGACCGCCGGTCGAAGGTGTTCACCAAGGTACACCGAGTTGCTCACCGTACACCGGACCCCACCTCCTCATTCACTATCCCAACTACCGAGGGTAGAGACCAATAACCGCCGGTTCGTTTGCTGAGGAGCTGTTGTTTCTGTGAATGATGAGATCGGCGATATAATGTTATCTTACATACTTCGGCCATTCAGTCTTTCGTGTTTTCTCAATTCATTCAATTGGGCTCCTATCGACAGCCTATGACTGGTTCATCTCGGACCGTGTACGAAGTATCACTCTGCTTACAATGAAGGCAATTGTCATAGACGAGTTTGTCACAGTATGAAGTTGATCAGGAGAATGACACAGAAAAGAGGCTGACCACTCCAGAAACTTGAACAGATCCATACCACTGAGGTCCCAACGCCAACGCCAGCGCAAGATGGTTTCCTCATCGAGGTCGAAGCGGCAGGAGTGAACTTCGTGGACATCCTCTACGCCCAAGGAAAGCATCAGAACAACCGCTCACTCGTTCGTCCTCCTTTTACTCTCGGCCTGGAGCTCGCCGGGACCGTCCTCTCGGCGCCCTCGCGCTCCATCTTCAAGCCTGGCGACAAGGTCTTCGCCGGCCACACGGGAGCATACAGCGAGGTCATCGCCCTCCCCTCAACTGCTGTCGTGCGCCGGATCCCTTCTTCGTGGGACGTCTCCGGCGCGGCCGGGATAGCCGCCACCCTTCCCGTTGCCTACGGAGCCTTCGTGAGGGCTGGTTTACAGCCTGGGCAGACTGTCCTCGTTCATGCTGCGGCAGGTGGTCTGGGTACCATGGCCGTCCAAGTTGCCAAGGCCATGGGCTGTCGCGTCATCGGAACGGCGGGTTCCGCGGAGAAATGCGCCGTAGCGAGGAAATACGGTGCTGAGGCCTGCATCAACTACTCCGATGAAAAGGAATGGTGGAAGCGAGTGCTCGACCTGACTGGGGGCGATGGTGTCGACGTTGTTTTTGACCCCGTCGGCCTGCTCAACTTGTCTTTGAAATGCACGGCTCATTTCGGGAAGCTTCTCATAGTTGGATTTGCTGGCGGCGAGATTGAGAATGTCCCTGCGAATCGCCTGCTGTTGAAGCAGGCGTCTCTGATCGGATACGTAAGAACCCCCTCCTCTGGTCGCCCACGAGAGTGGAGTGCTGACACTGAAAGCGTTTCGGCGAAACTTTGCGGCGATCACCGGAGGAGGACGAGGTGCTATGGAGCGGTCTGCAATCCTTGATCGACTCGGGCGCCGTCGTCCCTGTCGTGTATGATACCCGTTATAGCGGACTCGACAGCGTCCCGCAGGCTCTCCAAGACATGATGGACAGGAAGGTGTGGGGGAAAGCCGTCATCACAGTGAAAGAAGTAGCCGAGGCCCGGCACGGAGCAAGACTGTAACGAATACACATTTGAATAGCTGAACTCCGTCACAGCTGAGCCTCAGTCATGTGCCAGCGCCTGCTGCATATGACGTCTCCCGCCAATCTAACTCGTCGTACTCACCCAACCTTTTATACTCATGACCGATCACTGTCCTCATCGTCATCTCATCATCCTAGCGAGAAACTGGCTTTTGAAGACATCAGTCCATGGATACTGAGCGCCTGCAAAAGCGAGAATCCCCAACAGACATACCAAATACACGTGGAGGCAATGCTGGACCCAAACGCCGGGCTTCGCCATGCAAGTTCCACACGCAGTGAGCCAAGGCCTTGCGAGCGTGGACACCACAGTTCCATCTCGTAGGAGTGTCGCTGCGCGTGGTTGTTGTCATGAATATCATGGCATCTTGACACCCCAAACCCCCCTTCCGGCAGTGACGCCCAGCCAGTCACCATATTCGCCATTCGCCATGTGGGGCACCCAGCCTAGGTTTCCAATCTCGTGGTCACATTGCCAGCTTGCCGATGGGTTGCGGTAGCTGTCGGGCTGGCCAGCTCCGTTCATGGCTCCAGTCGAGTTAAGAAGGTCCCAGATCAGGACCTGGCAGTCATCCGCTCCCGAGGCCAGCGTGCCTCTTCTCAAGGGCGACCACTCTACACAGTTGACAGAGCCGCCGTGACCGCGGAGCTCTAGCAAAGCCTGACCGGGCTGTCGGACGTCCAAAATGCGGATGATGTTTGAGTCTTGCGCAAAGGTCGCGAGAAGATGAGTATCATGGGGCGACGTAGCAAGCCTCATCAAGGGCGGAGGGTTCGTCATGGTCTGCTGGGCCAGAGTAGGACTGATTCTTCCACCATTGGCGTCTCGGAACAGTGTTAGCAATCTTGTCATCGGACAGGTGTGAAGCCAGAAACAACATACCTCGGTCGTCCTTGGACGTGGGCTCGTAAATGATGGTACTGTGCTCGAGGCTGCGAAGATCAAACATGCGTACGCTGCCGTCTTGACCGCAGCTAACAAACACGTCAACACTATTGGCGCAGAAGCGTACGTCGTAGACCTCCTTGTCGTGCGCAATCAACTGGGTCTTGGCCGTCAACGATGGAATATCCCAGATGGTGCAGGTCGTATCAATGCTGGAGGTGATGATCAAGCTCGGGGAGACGGTATTCCAGTCCAGAGATGTCAGGGGCGCAGTGTGGTCGGGGGTTTTTGAGTTGGAGAGGAGAGCGAGCGGTGTTAATTTGGTGGCGGTCGTTTCCCGCTTGTTGTTGATCGAGTTGCTCTGCTGCGTGGGCGCCGACTCGGAGGGCAGCGACCAGAGCCGGAGGTGGTCCCCTGACGTGGCAAGCAGGTCGGTAGACTGCTTCTGCGACGAAGGAGGCTCCCAGAGCAGTCGCGTGACGGGGTACGAATGTGTGGCCTCGGCGATCTTGGAGAACTCTAGGCTGTGCTTTGCGCCGCCCGATTGCTGGCCATCGGATGGACTGGGCACCACTTGGGTGTCAAGGATTTGGATCTGCCGAGTATGATGAGCTAGGGGTGAGCTTGCGTGTCTAGAGAAAGGGACGTACAAAGTTGTGGCCGTCCTCGAGGTAGCTGCCAACTGCCAGCTTGCCTGCGCTGTTCCCTTGAGGTGTCCACTTGCACCAATCAAAAGCATAGAGTGCCCATGGCGCAAGGTAGTTGCTGGCACCAGGCTGCGCGTTCGCCAGGTCGTAGCCAGAAGTGCCCGGAACGCCATCTGACATGCTCGAATCCGCACGGGGCCGGATGTCAGCCAGACCCAGGGGGGTGTTCGAAACGACCCTCTGGGACCCTGGTGCGTTGTATCTTCCATCGGAGGGAGACATGTACTGCGACGGCGTCGTGCCACCAGGCGTTGTCGGTGTGTAGGGCGAAAAGCTAGACGAGCCGTCGAAGCCCGCGGCAGGGGAAGAGCGAGAGTAGCTGTGCGACAAGCTGAGGGTCGGTGGTTTCGACGGCGCTGCGTACTCGGACTGCTGGGACTGCTGGCTGGGGCTCTGTAGCGTGGGGAGATTGGGCGCAGTGTTGGCGCTCATGGGCGAAGGTCGCGAGCCGCTTCCCATGCCGCCGGGTTGCAAGACGTTAGGCACAGACGATGAGCTGTGGTAGGAAGCAGTGCTGGGCGAGGCCTGGTCCAGCTTGATCTGGGGCCCCGAGGCGGAGGAGGGGTATTCGCGCGGCGAGGTGGGACCGGACTGAGCCATGCCTGCGGGGGGCATGTGCAATTCGTCGTGTTGCGAGCCGTACGTGCCAGTCCTTCGTGGAGGGCCGGGAGGATACTGCTGCTGTTGCTGCTGCTGATCCATGGCCGCGTCGCGAGCAGGGAGACGAGGGGCGAGGGCGAGTGCACACACACACACACACACACACACACACACTTCCTAGTATGGTCGCCGTATGATGATGGTTTAGGCCGACGATAAGGATCAGGGAGACTCGGTGGGTGATGGAGAACGGGCGTCGCTGGTGTCAGCGTCAGCGTCAGCGTGAACGTCAATGTCGGCGCGAGACTTCTTGCGTCCGTACCTAAGGAGAGGGAGAGGTTGGCGATCAAATGTTGTGATTCTGAGGGGTTGGGTGGGTGGCTGCGACAGCAGGACCTGGCGGCTGGTGCTGCGGTGGATTCTGACCAGGCTCAGGTTCAGGCTCAGGCTCTGGGCTCTGGGCTCTGGGGTCGGGTTTTGCTTTGGGATCAACTAACTCGCTGAGAAGGGGGAGCATTCAAGGCACTGGCCAGCTGTCACTAACCTGATTAGGTAATATCAAACCTCCAGAGAGTCCGTCGATGCTCTGAGCTTCAGGGGCCAACAGTGGGGACATTGGCACACATGGCCCCTGGAAAGAAAGCTTCGGGAGCCAGCTCTCATCCCTTGGATCAAAGTTATCATGCGCGCGAGTTCGTGACAAATACGACCCGATCACAAGTAGGAGCAACTGCACAAAGGAGGGATCATGTATTTTGCTGCCAAACGTACAAGTGGTCAGGTCTCTACGCCATTGTTGACCCTACCGAAAAAAAGACGAAGGGACCTCCGTATGAGAAGACCGCCAAGGTGCACCAGCTCCTCGCCAGAGCTGAGCTTCCTGGCACGCGAGCTTATGTAAGGTAAACAGAGCGCCCGTGGCCCAGGGAGCAACCAGCCGCCAATCCTGTGACGTCGCGAGCTTGGAAGCAAGCTCACACGCTCACTCTCACATGCTCCTCCCCCGTGAACCAACCACATCCTCCAACACGGGTCATTTTGGCCCTCCGTGATGCGAGCCAGGCAGCCAGCACCTCTGGAGACGAAAAAGACGGCTATCTACCTTCCGCTTCTAACCCTTCGTCTGTCGATTTGACCCCTCTTGTCCAGCGTCGGTCCAAACAGCCAACAATTGTTGCCGGCTCAGCATGGGTTGTCTACAGCTCTCCTGGCTTTAGAACAGATATCCACGAAATACCCAAGCCACCTTGAACTCTGCGAATCTTGCTGTAGAACCCCACATCGCTGCTTCCTTCGCCATGGCGCCTTCAAAATCCTCGTTTCTAGACCGGCTATCGTCGCCTCGTGGCAGCGCACCCTTGTTGCCATTCCATGAGAAACGACGTAGATCTGATGATTACGATCTGGACAACCTATCGCCAAGACAAGACGACTCGATCCTTTCTGAGGATCCCTACGCTGCCAAGGGAAGACTTTTCTTGCGGTCACCTTCTCCTGCAGACCCCGACCCATGGAACGAGAGGGCCAGTTCGACCGGCTCATCGTCTAAGCTCAAGCCCCATCATGCTTTCGATGGGCCACCACCTCCCATAGCAGCGTCGATCGTCATCCCGCAACGTTTGGCGCCCGCATCGCGCTCACGAGAACGGAGGCCCGGGAAGAGTGCTATGAAGAGTTCCGGCTCCAGCCGCCTAGGCCTTGGCAGTGTTCTCTTCGATGCCACGTCTCAAAGGCAGGCGGCCAACCCAGCAGACTCCACGTGGCGCGCCCTGCAGCGGCGAGAACAGGCCATCGGGAAAGAGCTGCAGGATCTCCTCGATATGCAAGCCATGGGTCTCGTGGCTGGGAGCGAGACCGCGACCTCGTCGAACGCCAGCGATGCGGACGCCTTCAGCGACACGGGCAGCAGCACGCCGACTGCAACGTTTTACTCGACCGTCACCTCGAGGTCGCGCATGACGGCGTCCCTCGACCACCCAACGCGCGCGACGCCGCGAGGGGACGTCATTCCCATCCGTCAGCCCAAGGCGTCGAAGCCCCCGGGTCTGCGTGCTGCCCGGAACGGCCTGCGAAGATCCATGACGGCGCTAGCCAATCTCAAGGCTGAAGAGGATGCTCATGTCGAGGCGGCTTTGTCCGATCGCAAGAAAGCGCTGGTGTATCTGCAGAGATTGACGAAGAAGCAAGAGGGCATCTCGCGGGAGCTGCACTCGCTCGCTGATGACGGCGAAGAGCCGTTGGCCAAGGAGCTGCGTACCCTAGGCGACCAGCATCAAGCGCTTGACCAGGAGATACGCGAGATGGAAGAGACGTTAGTGGGTATGCGGAATCGCCGTCGCTGGCTGGGACGAAAGATGGACGACGTCAAGAACAGACGTGAGGCTGGCTTGAGCGGCTACCGAGGCGCGATGAAAGAGGTAGAGGGCGAAGTTTCTTCATTGATGCGCCGCCCCCCTATCGAGCCCCTTGATCTCGAGGTACTGATGACCGATGCGAGCGAGAGAGGGGACGAAGGCATGACGGGCCTTCCCAGTGGCGAAGAGTTTCTTCAGCTCATTCCGGAAAGACGCACACCAGCACTAGCCATGGAGTGGTGGCAAGGGGAGATTAACATGTTGGAGGCCCGCAAGAACCAGATTGACAAGGACCGCGAGGCCCTCGAATCCGGGTTGGGCTTGTGGAATGACTGCGCGACCCTTGTTGCTGGCTTTGAGGCGAACTTACGAAAGGCTATGAAGGGCGAACCGACGGGTAAGGGTAAAGAGAAGGCTGCCTCGCCAGAGGAGGCCCTTCGCCAACATATTGCCGGGATGGCAGGGGTCATTGAACAACTCCAGGAGTATGTGGGCATTGCGGAAACCAACAATTGGAATTTGCTCATATGCGCCGTCGGTGCCGAGCTGGAGGCCTTTGAAGAAGCCGAGAGGATGCTCCGGAATACTCTCGAGTCATCAGACGAGCCTACCCCAGCACCGGACAAGTTGCTCGTTGAGGACAACACGGAAGAGCAAGGACCAGCGCACGGAGAAGCAGAAAGCAACGATAGATCGAAACACGAGGCCGATGAGAGTGACAACGACGTCCCGTTGGACTTGTTGGTCACGGGACGTGAGGAGCAAAACCATCAAGAGGGGAAGCGCACGAGCGGGAAGGATCATCACCATGAAGAAGATGAAAGTGACAGTGGTGTTCCGCCTCCTGAATTTTTGGCAGAGCACGACCCTGAGGACGGAGATTTTCATACTACAAGCAGATGAGCGCAGAAGTTCGAGGTGTCTAGGTTTGCCCGATTCAAGATGGCTGCTGTGCTTAGGAATAATTCCAGAGCAGTATCGACATTATTATTGCCACAACCCAGGTCTAATTGTCTTAACACGTGCACCTGCAAAGCGAATGGTAGGCTTCAGTATCAAAGGTACTGCCTATGGGTAACCTCGGCTATGTGCCGTGGGTTTCGCCGTCTCGCCTATAACAAACCCGAGAGAGTGGAGCACGGGAAGGGGAAATCGTGAGGCATTAGGGTCCGGGATGGGGTTCCGATGTGTCGGGCCTGGAACAGCCCGGGATGCATTTTGCTTATATTCTCGCTCTTGCAGAAGTATTTGCCTTGATATTGCCCTGTTTTCTAAATGATGCACAACTCCATTCATAACGCCAACACCAGAAGGGACCGAAGCAGAGAGCTACGAGCATTGCCGGCCTCGGACAACATGGCCAGCTTCAACAGACTCGCGCCAGATATCGGAGGGGGGATCTGAAGGGCCAACAAATCCAGAGATGAACGATCAACTATCCCAAGAACCCGTGTCATTTCCTCCAAGGGTTGAAGCCGGCTGGCTCGCCGTTGTGTGACCGAGCCAAAAGCTACCATGCCATTACCGAGACCTCTCGAACCAGCCGCTGGACCCAGCAATAGCGACCGACTGATCCATGACCCATTCACCGACGCCGAGGTACTTGTCGATCCATTTTGAAACGTCCTTGTTTTCGCCAGCAGCTCTGTCGGTCTTGAAACTAGGCCTAGGAGTTCCCAAAGGGGCATGCGTCAGCCAAACAGCCGGGTTTCCAGCGATCATGTCGACCGCTCCTTGCAAAAATCGGACTTGATGGCATTCGGATACTCACGTCAAGCCAGTGGAGCGCTTCATGCCGGCGAGGACCGTGGAAACTGCGAGGCGGAACGGTCAGCAACTAGTTCGACACAACCGCGGCAAGTAGAGCGACGCACTGAGCACGGCATCGACGGCGTAGTGTGTCAGACGCCCGAGCTTTGACCATAGTCCCAGTGTCAGCAGGTTGAGGAGCTATTGCGCAGGTTTAGATGCTGCTGGCAGGCGAGCACCGAGCTCGTTGGCGGGCGGTACATACAACCATTGTGTAAGTCTGTCGTGCCTCGTTTGGTTGGTGGTGGTGGTGGTGTCCTGATAGTTCGGAGCGCAGGCCTCGACGATGTCTCTGGCGTCTTCAGCTGTGAAGGTTACTCTCTCTGTTTTCGTGATGCTAACAAATGGCAGGTATTGGTATCAGGCGACGAGATGGTGGTGATGCAGATGCAGGGACCGATCAACAGCGCACGAGACACCACGACAACCAATGGGTCCACCAGCTCCCTCCAGGCTTCTCGACGGCCCGCCTGCCAAGATCAGAGGACCCCGCCGAAGCAGCGGTCAGGTCACGTGTTGCTCGCCGATAAGCCATGGCCCGAGCTCCTTCGCAGCGGAGCCTGGCGATCCTATCACAAGAGAGTGATTCGCCAGGCGATCCATCAGTCAGGGCCTTTGGCGCTTGCCGTTGTCGGGGAAGGCGGCGGGACGCTGCCTGTGCCTGAGACGGCCCTTTTGGTTTGTTGAGGGGACCTGATGCTGACAGACCGACATGTCTGTTTGGTCGGTTGGCCAGGCTCGAGCTCATTGAGGTGAGGCTTTAACAGCGAACGGAGCTCCGTGGGTAGGAAGGCCAGAAGCAACGAGAGCACTCACGAAATCCCTCATCCGAGCCCCGGCCATCTCCCAAGATCTGAAGCTGGAGCCTGACACCACTATCGAAGCATCGGAAAGGAAAGTCTATTGAGGGTCTGAGTCCAAGGACGAGGATCTCAGAATACCTACGGCGTTTCTGCATCCTGGAAGTGATCATCACTATTTTTTATTTTTCGCAGAGGTATCGGACCAGTCCCACCGCTCAAATCGTCGCACTGTCTGAGGTAACAGGCGCTGGGATGGCTGCACTCAGTCAGGTCGCCCGCCAGGGTTCTTTTCAGTGGAGCTGACACTGAGTGGGGGCAGCTTCGCGTCTCAGTGGGGTACCAAAATAGCTGTAAGGACAGTGCGTGGGCTGCTCAGGCGCGGGGCTCGGCCGTGGTCGCAGTAGCAGCAACAAGGCAAAACACCAATTGAGGAGGGGCAACTGCACCACCGACGCAGCTTCCCTCTCCATTGGGTGCTTTTTTTTCTGGCTGGTCTGCTTCCATATCGCCCAAAAAGCCTCCCTGGCTTGTCTTTCTCCGACCCCTTCATCTCTCCTACAAAATCCCATCTTACCTTATTTCCCTCATCTTTCTAACCATCTTCTCGTTCGACTGGTATTTAACTCGTCCACGAGCTTCGCACCTGGAACCCCTTTGGTCTTTTTACCCCTCCTCTCCTCATCGAACGGCCGTGCCGCTCTGGAAAAGAAACAGACACCCTCCACCGCCCACCTCAACAGCAGCACCACACTCACAATGGCTGCCACCGCAAAGGACCATCTCGATGTCGGCGGCAAGATTGCCTGGTTGGCCAACCTCGACACGGCGTTCACCCCCGAGAAGAACTACCGTCGCTCTTCCATCATCTGCACCATTGGCCCCAAGACCAACTCTGTTGAGGCCATCAACAAGCTCCGCAAGGCTGGTCTCAACGTTGTCCGCATGAACTTCTCTGTAGGTGCCGGGATGCACTGCCCTCAAGAAACGAGCGGTTCAGCTAACAACTCCATCTTAGCACGGCAGCTACGAGTACCACCAGTCTGTCATTGACAATGCCCGCGCCGCCGAGAAGGCCCAGCCCGGCCGTCAGGTCGCCATCGCCCTCGACACCAAGGGCCCCGAGATCCGTACCGGTAACACCAAGAACGACGAGGATATCCCCCTTGCCGCCGGTACCATCCTCAACATCACCACAGATGAGCAGTACGCCACTGCGTGCGACACCAAGAACATGTACGTCCTTATCCTCGCCTTCGCTGCCAGAACAGCTTCTGACCCTCACTCCCAGGTATGTCGACTACAAGAACATCACCAAGGTCATCGAGCCTGGCCGTATCATCTATGTTGATGACGGTGTCCTTGCCTTCGACGTTCTCTCCATCAAGGACGACAAGACTGTCGAGGTCAAGGCCCGCAACAACGGCTTCATCTCTTCCAAGAAGGGCGTCAACCTGCCCAACACTGATGTCGATCTCCCCGCTCTGTCCGAGAAGGACAAGAACGACCTGAAGTTCGGCGTCAAGAACAACGTCGACATGGTCTTTGCCTCCTTCATCCGCCGCGGCCAGGACATCAAGGACATTCGCGACATTCTTGGCGAGGAGGGCAAGCACATTCAGATCATTGCCAAGATCGAGAACCGCCAGGGTCTCAACAACTTCCCCGAGATTCTCGCCGAGACCGACGGTGTCATGGTTGCCCGTGGCGATCTCGGCATTGAGATTCCCGCCGCTGAGGTCTTCGCTGCCCAGAAGAAGCTGATTGCCATGTGCAACCAGGCCGGCAAGCCCGTCATCTGCGCCACCCAGATGCTCGAGTCTATGATCAAGAACCCCCGCCCCACTCGTGCTGAAATCAGCGACGTCGGCAACGCCGTGACCGATGGCGCCGACTGTGTTATGCTGTCTGGCGAGACCGCCAAGGGTGCCTACCCCAACGAGGCTGTCAGCGAGATGCACGAGGCCTGTCTCAAGGCGGAGAACACGATTCCCTACGTTTCGCACTTTGAAGAGATTTGCACTCTGGTTCGTCGTCCCGTCAGCGTTGTCGAGTCCTGCGCCATGGCCGCCGTCCGCGCCTCTCTCGACCTCAACGCCGGTGCCATCATCGTCCTCTCCACCTCGGGTGACTCTGCGCGCCTCATCTCCAAGTACCGTCCCGTGTGCCCCATTCTCATGGTCACCAGGAACGCCTCTTCCTCCCGCTACAGCCACTTGTACCGTGGTGTCTACCCCTTCCTGTTCCCCGAGTCCAAGCCCGACTTCAACAAGGTCAACTGGCAGGAGGATGTCGACCGCCGTATCAAGTGGGGCATCAACCACGCCATCGACCTCAACGTCCTCGGCAAGGACGAGACCGTCGTTGTCGTTCAGGGCTGGAAGGGTGGTCAGGGCAACACCAACACCCTGCGCATTGTCAAGGCTGACCCCGAGCACCTTGGCCTCGGCGAGTTGTAAGTGGCGAGAGAAATGCTGGTCATGGCTGGGGGTAATAGGAGTGAATAATGAAGCTTTGAGGATATCCCTTCATCGGTAGACTTCGGAGATTGCCGCCCTGCTTTTCAGGCTCACCTTCAATAACGAATTACTGTTTATTCTTGTTACATTATGCATCTGATGAGAACTCTGCTTTTGCTGATCTTGTGGTGCTGAATACGTCGCTCTCATGCATGATCCACTTGGCATGATGCTACCTGGCGCGCGCGATTACCCCTTGTGAGGTATCGATATATTACTAGGCGGCATGTTATCGTTACGCCGCGATCAAATGTGTACGAATCAATGAAGTATAGGGCAGCCAAGCTTAGTCCAAATCTGCGGCCATGCCCAGCGCATGACTGGGGTCATTGCACTCTTACATGAATGCGTCAGCGACAAGGATCGGTCAAAATTGTCTGTCAAAGGAGACAGATGGCTTGCGTTTCGCGGACTGATTGATTGCCCATGTCGATTAACCTCAAGTATCAATAGCTCAATCGATCTGTAGCTGACGGCCAGCGATATTTGGTCAAGCAGAGGAAGAGGGGACTTCCACAGCTTGAACAACACCAATTCTGCCTTACATGATTTGTGTAAGCCTCTGGCTTGGATCTCGCCAGTGGCCAGAGTTGACTCGCAGTGTGACCAGCCGTCTGCGTGGGATGGTGGGAATATAATGAGAATGACCCTTGGCGCGCGGGGCGTCCAGGCTGATAAATACTCCGAAGCAAGACTCGAAAACGAGCCAAGACCCCTTACAACGGAGGCGTTGAGGTCCATGCTCTCGATACGGAAGGAGAAGCCTTGATTCTGGTAGACACTTTGGCATTATCGGACCTGGACCCTGGCTTACCCCAGATTTCTTGCAGACAGGCATCACGAGATAGAGTCGCATCGGGAGATGATCATCAGGACATTTATGACACTGCAGAACGGTACTTGGGATTTGACGTGCGGTGGTCAGCATTTGAGCGACTTTACCCGGACTGGGGGATGGGGGTGGCCCTGGTTCGCGGGATTCGAGATGTAACCAAGACTTCCCAATACGGAGAACGGAGGGTAGCAATCAAGGCCATGAGAGACTCTGGAATCCAGCTGTAAATAAGATGGATTTGCCTCCGATAGAAGAGGCGGATCGAACCAAACTTTGTAAATTAAATCATCCACTATCAACATCCTCATCTTTTCAATACGAGTCTCAAGCACTGTTATCATGAAGGCTACCACAGCTCTCTTGTCCCTGGCACACCTCGCTTCGGCGCACTGTATGCAGCCATGGACCAGAACCCCTGAAGACCTTCTGACTTTATTATAGACACTTTCCGGACGGTCGAGTTCGATGGGCAGCCTACCTCGGAGTGGGGGATCATCCGCAAGACAGCCAACTTCGAGACGGCAGGGCCTATCGAAGATGTCACCAGCGAGCAGTTGACATGTTACGAGCTGAACCCCGGCAGCCACGGTGCTGGAGTTCTGAATGTACAAGCCGGTGCTGCTGTCTGTAAGTTAAGCACATACGTAACGTGAAAGAACCAGTCCACCCTAACATCACCCAGCCTTCACGTCCTCTCCCGCGATCTTCCACCCAGGCCCGTCCCTGGCTTACCTGGCAAAAGTTCCTGCCGGTACATCTGTGTCAGACTGGGACGGCAAGGGCGCAGTATGGTTCAAGATTTGGCAAGACGAGGCCATCATCACTTCGTCAGGCATTAGCTGGCCCAGCCTCCGTATTTCCTTCCCCTCGTACCCCTCGGTTCCCAGACTCTCTGTTTACTGAACAATGTGTAGAATCACCTACGATCGACTTTGACCTCCCCGAGTGCCTCGACAACGGCGAATACCTCCTCCGAGTGGAACACATTGGGCTTCACACGACCCTGGAGCCGCAGTTCTACCTCAGTTGTGCCCAGATCAACGTGTCTGGCGGATCAGGATCATACTCGCCGGCTGGGCTGCTGAGCTTCCCTGGAGCCTATAGCATGAACGACTCTGGGCTCAAGGCGAATCTTTACTGGCCGATTCCGACGGAGTACATGTAAGTTCTGCGTAGTGGATCATTGTGTCTATGCGTGCTGACTTGTTTGGGTGAAGTGCCCCTGGCGGTCCTGTTGGGTCGTGTTAAGAAGACGAAGGCTGTTGCACCTCGTCTGCCGACTGATCGTACTGTAAGAAAGGTTGACACATATAGTTGTGCGATCATCAGAAGTATGAGTGAGGCAAATGCAATGATGCGGCTAGTCTGATCGTCTAGTATAGCTACAGTAGCAATACACTACGTCTGGGCCAGAGCCTGCAGACTACTCGTACAATTCCAAGAAGTGAGCAACAACTCAGCACCTGGCATGCTCAGCCGTCATCACTGATGATAGCCAATGCTGTCGTGGACCCTAACCGTAGTTGGCACGATCATGTCAGTGGCCACCTACCCTCTCAGAAGACTCTCAGAAGACCTCCTTCTCCATACCTTCCAAAGTCTCGCCGGCACGTCTACGAGCTCTCAAGTCTAACCGGGAAGCCATCTTCGAAACCTTCTGCCTGAGCTCCGGCATGGAGGGGCGATACTTCAACTCTGCCGCCTTCTTGACCGGCGACATGACGGGCACCGACGCTTTGGACCGCACCCTGCGGACTTTTTCAGTCTTCTCCCCGTAGACCTGAGTGCTGTCATCAAGAAAGTTCGGAAGCTCGGGGCTTGGCGGCGCTCCTTTGGACCATTCAGGCCTCACCCTCTGGGCGTCGACATGCTCCAGCACCTGGTTCCTCTGCCGCAGCCCCTCGCGCGACGCCATGGCCCTCAGTCCCGTCCGCGACGACCTCCGCCTCAGCCGCGACACGAGACCCTGGACTCTGCGCTCGAGCGTCTCAATGTCGGCTGCCACGGAGGCTTTTCGCTCGCGCACCTTGGAAGCGAGCACGCCGAAGCGCGCTGCGCGGCGCACCGAGGCGGTGGAACGGGAGTCGTGGCTCGTCGTCGGCGTGTCGAGGAAGGTGACGCCGCGGGACGTGACGTGCGGGGCCGGAAGCATGATGGGGCCCGGCGGGACGCGCGGCGGCGGGGGCATGTCGGCGTCGTGGTCGTCGTGGTGGACGCGCCCGGCTGCGATGTCCTGGCGGGACGACTGGCCGGGGAGGCGGGGCCAGAGCGGGGAGGGGGTGACGCGGTAGGCGTGGTGCTTGAGGAGGTCGGGGGTCGTGGCGGTCGGGGGCTGCGGGAAGATGTTGTGGACGAGGGTGTGGGTGAAGGTGTTGCTGAAGCCGCAGATGCGGATCGAGTCGACGAGGCCTGCGAGATCGAGGAGGGGGTTGCAGACGGAGAAGGCGGTGTCGGGACAATAGGGGATGCGGACTAGGATTTGTTTAGATCAGACCTGAGGGAGATGATGGACGTTTACTCACAGCAGGGATCGAGCCCAGTGATGTGATCAATGACCGTGGGTCGGCAACCATAGAACCGGCGGCAAAGCAGCACAAAGCTGGACATTGTCGACTCATCCTGGCGCCTCAACTGGACGTCGACAAACATCTGGATGAGGGTATCGAGGTTCATGTTACCCGCGCGCAGCTTGTAGGCTTGGCGGTCAGGACCAAAGCCGAGACGGGTCATGTCGATCTCAAGAATAATATGACGCATAAAACGGCCGTATCTTCGATACCAGTGAGTGGCCAGCGGATTGAAGTAAGTATTAACAAAGGGTGAAAAGGTAATATGGAAACGCTCAGTCATGAGGACAGTTAGCATCATGTCGGCGAAGAAGAGAAAGGAGACACGTAGATACGGGCCCAGCGCTTGAAGCATGCTCGACAGGGAGCTGAAGTCCTCGGCCTGCTAGGCGTCGGCACATGCTGTTCTGTGGGAGAGGCAGATGGGAGTTGGGTCATCCTTTGCGTGGCTGGCGATGAGGTGCCGACAAATTCGGTAGCGAATAGTATCGGGAAGTCCGAGATAGCTAAGGCGAGGGTGATACCACGGCTGACGTTCATGCTGGCCGAGAAAGGCGCAGAGGCAGGCTGAAAAGAGATCCTCGGTGCTTGCAGGTCTTGCTTCGCGACGGTGCTTGTGATATACGATATCAACAACGCGATCCCATGGGGGAAGGTTGTCTCGGGGCTCGCTCGAGGAGTCTGCTCGACCAAGAGCGGGGCTCTCTATGAGAGTCTGAACAATCTTGGGGGCTAGAGATCCCGGAAAGGGGTGCGGGAGAGGCGTAGAAATAGCAATTTGCGCGATCGAAAGCTTCTTCTGTAATCGCGGTCGAGGGGGTGAAATTGAAGACGTCACCTGCTCACAGACTGTAGCTGAGTGAGGTCTTGAAAGCACGGGCCTGTCCCAAGATAGCGGGTGTTTCTCCGACATGCTCGATAGGGATCTTTCGGCCATCTTGACTGCGTGCCTGGTTCGAGCAAAAGGCTTCTTTCAGGCTTCAGAGCTTGGGGCTAGCTTGCCGTCTGTGAGCGCTGTGTGGTACAATGGCTGATGTTGAGGAAGACTTGCAGAGATGGGATAACGGCCACAGGATGGCAAAGTCTAAACAAACGCGAATACAATCAACAAGGAAGGCGCGTTATCGATGCGTCAGGGCGCAGTGAATGAGTGAAGTCCAGTATTCGCGCGAAGACGGTTATGACAACGAGCCCCTGACCTCAGGCAATCGGGGGATTCACAATGAGAAGCGCCGCGCCGTCCAGTTGCACTGGGCAGAGCTCGAGCCACTTCGAAGATAAAAATAAAGAATGAGAGAGAGAAAACTTGGCCTGCTCAGATCTGTACACTATACTAAGGTATCTCGGATCTTCGTGCTTCTGATGAGGGTCTGAGGCCGGGTATGTGGGGCCGTGCTGTGGCCATGATAGCAGGCTTGCTGCCCCGAGCAGTGGATCCCGAGCCGGAGGAAGAGAGCCTGTCGCGGCTGAGTTGACCCTGCCTTACCTGACAGAAGGTACCTCTGTACTTGTCTCGATAACACCCGATTATGGAAAATTGCCATCTATTTCCACGAACCCAATCTTGAATATCCCATCATCTCGGCAACTGGAACAGATTTGGCCAAAATGTGTGTCTCGCACCATTCAGCTTCGTCGAGGGTCGACATTGCCGTCGAGGGCACGAGGACGAAAGCACTTCCATAAAAGGTTTCCCTTTTCTGATCAATTCGTCTCCTCTTACGATCCTGAGCTCAGGAAGTAGTAGGTGTAAGGTCGGAAACATGGAATCTTTGAGTGCACGAGGCTGACAAACACATACCTTCTTAGTCTTGCAAAAAACATCGACGAAGACGTGAACAAGACAGAAAAACGAAAGATTCCCAAGAGGGCCAAGATGCGACAAACTGCACTTCTTTCTCCCTGAGACCAACCAAACTCCGATGCTCTTCTGCTCTGGTCTACTCCTTTACAGCCGAAAGGTCACGCATGTACTATGTGCCAAACAAACGCCGTTTCGTAGCTCGTCGCCACTGTCGCACCGGCGGAGATCACCACCTCGTATCGCGCAGCGGTGACTGATCTGTTGCGAGAGGATACAATGCCACCAGGTCATCATGCCCTGCCAACAGCAACGATGGACGGGTCGCTGAACCAGTAGTCGCTTTGATCCGAATCTCGGACCATTCCCTACGCACCGCCGGCTGTTCGGCACCATGGCCAGGCCTCGACCCCTCACTCCCATCCACAAAATGGCTGCCCTGTTTCTGGCGGACCTTTAACCTTAACCCCGCTGCCAAAACCTGGGGTTGGAGTCGCGTCCTGTGAACTGCTTGCGCTTCGCCTTGGAGACGAAAGTTCACTCGAGTCTCGCTTGTCAATCGGATCAGTTCGCTTCGGCTTATTGAATGGTAGCCATGGTGGGTCGGTTTGAAGAGGCTCAACCGCGGAAAGCGAACGACATCTTCGAGCCCGGAAGCGGGCCCCTTGTCGTGTACGCCCTTCGTTGGGGTCATCCCCCAAGATGAACAGCGCCTTTCACCTGCAGTGCAGCCTGCAGGGCTTGTTCGCAAGCGAAAGGGGGACAGAATTGGGGCCAAGGTGGCCTGGGACGGGAAGTCGGCGCATACGCACACCGATGCCAACCATCTTTCGTCCCTTTACACCCTGGTTTATCTGCCCCTGGCCTGCTCAGCGACCTATCAACATCCCCTCATGTGTCACTCGCGTGGTGTCGGTCATTTTAGTCCATCGGCCGAGTGGCCGATCCTTCGGGAGTGTCCCGTTACGATGCTGGCTGAAAGTTCCATTAAATGGACTGACGGCACGCCACCACCGAACACAAAAAAAACGTGTGGAGGAAATGATCCAGAACATTTGCTTCACTGCTTTATTCCCCACGTCGCTTTTTGTCTATTCTGCCCCTGGCGCATGGTTTGAACGACATCTTTCCTCAAGCATTGCGACGAACGTTTCCATTGATTGCATTCAGTTCATCTTACACTGACTGACTGGCATTTTGACGAACTACTTCACCTCTCTATATTTTCCCGTCCAAATTGGCCTCCGTCGTCTGCTTAGCATACCCCCACGCAACGCCTGCCGAGGCTCGTTGAAACCAGCGAACATCCACTTATGCGACACTCCTGTCCATAGAACTGCAGGACCACAGATCTGCCTGTGAGTTGCATGTCTCTGGTTGCATGCCTCTTTGCTTTAGACTCCAGGCTCACAGGCCAGAGTGGCAGTGGTGCACCTGTGATTTATGCTAAACCAATCCAGATACCTTGCCGGAGTCCCTGGAACCCCTGGAACCCCTGCTCATGGCGTCCGGTGCCCCCTCAAGCACGATGCCACCACCGGAATACGCCCGGCAGCCAGTCTCTGGTCCTGAGCTGTCTGGTGACGACAGGACGCTGCCAGGCTCGAATGATACAGATGACAGGCCTCATACAGCAGACCGCAAATCAATTGAAAACCAGGAGACAACGCAGAGGGAGGCTTACGAGAATGACACAACCCTGGCTCTCGTGCCCAGTTACAGTCGCAGCCACGTCGCAGAAGATCCGGAAAAGGGCCCTAACAAAGTTGAGGATGTCGAAGAGACAGATCCAAATGTTGTCTTCTGGGATGGCGACGATGACCCTGAGAATCCATACAATTGGCCTACATGGCGCAAGATTGTCAATTGTGCTCTCATCAGCTTGTTGACCTTCATCACACCCCTAGCTTCCTGTGGGTTCTCATGTCGCGCCCTCTGTGTCTTTGAAGCTCATCATGATGTGTAGCAATTTTCGCCCCTGGCGTGCCAGACCTGATGCGCGAGTTCGGCAGCAGCAGTCCATTACTGGCGTCTTTCGTCGTTTCCGGTATGTCGCTCGTTGTCTCGCGTTTCACAGCTTGCTGTACTGACAGCTGCCAGTCTACGTTCTCGGTTTCGCCGCGGGTCCCTTGCTGTGTGCGCCGCTGAGCGAAATCTATGGCCGCACTATAGTCTATCATGTTTTTAATGTGGGATTCTTCTGCTTCAACATTGGCTGCGCCTTGGCTCCATCGCTGAGCTCGCTCATTGTCTTCCGCTTCTTCGCCGGCCTCTTCGGCGCTGCTCCGATGACCAACGGTGGCGGTACCATCGCCGACATGATCCGTCAGGAGAAGCGCGGCGCTGCCATGGCTTCATTTGCCATTGGGCCTCTCCTCGGGCCGATCCTCGGCCCTGTCGCCGGCGGATATATGTCCCAGGACATCGGCTGGCGCTGGGCCTTTTGGCTCGTGGCGATTCTCAGTGGCGTCATCAGCATTGTCATGGTGTTGTTTCTCCGAGAAACATATGCCATCATACTCCTCCAGCGCAAGGTCGATAAAATGCGTAAGGAAACGGGCAACCAGGCATTGCGGTCCAAGCTCGATAGTGGACTGTCGCCCACCGACTACTTCAAACGAGGCATCTACCGGCCTCTGAAGCTGCTGACCATCTCGCCCATCTCCATCGTCTGGTACGTTTCACACACAGCCTTCCTATCATGCAACCGCTGACGGTCCAGTGCTCTGTATACCGCCATTGGTTACGGCTATCTATACATCCTCTTCACCTCCTTCACCACAGTCTTCATGAAGTACTATGGCTTCACTGCCGGAACCTCAGGCCTCTCTTTCCTCGGCATGGGCGTTGGCTCCATGTTCGGTCTTGTCTTCTTCTCCGTCTACTCCGACCGCTATCTCAAATCCAGGGCGGCCCGCGCCGATGCCGCCGCCGATGCCGCCAACCGTCCCCGTGAGGGCATGAAGCCGGAGTATCGCCTCGTCACCCTCCCCTGGGGCGCCATTCTCCTGACCATCGGCCTCTTCTGGTACGGCTGGTCCGCCGACGAGGGCCGCACGCACTGGATCGTGCCCATCCTCGGCACCGCCGTCGCCGGCTTCGGCAACCTCCTCATCTTCATGTCGCTGCAGCTCTACCTCGTCGACGCCTTCTCCGTGTACGCCGCCAGCGCGCTCGCGGCCAACACGGTGGCTAGGTCGCTGGCCGGTGCGTTTCTGCCGCTGGCAGGACTGCCGATGTACGAGGCGCTCGGGATCGGGTGGGGGAACACCGTCTTGGGCATCATCTCGGCGGTCATGATCCCGGTGGCATATGCCATTATCAGGTATGGGCAGCACTTGAGGCAGCGATTCGAGGTGAAGAATCTGTGAGGGAAAGCTTGAGCAGGAGAGACTGACTCATGGGCATGTACGTATAAATGGTGCAATAGAACGTCTACATGTTGGCACGATGATGAGCGGCAGGTGCCGTTGATGTTGAGCCGAAGGTTCGCACCTGCACATTTCTTTCTGCAACCAAGCAGTGGTTCTCTCCCCCGTCGATGGTATCCTTCGGTCCGACCTTACCTGCCTTCCAGCTTGTCGTCCAGATGGCTTCTTGCAGTTTGGTGAATGTCCGGTCATGGGTCTGCACCTGGTCACCGCTCTCGGGGGCAGGCGCATCTTGTCTGCAGATGCAATGAAAGCTAAAGATGGCCAGGTACCTCCTCTTGATCTGGGAAGGATAGAAGCTGGCTGCTTCTGCTATTCAGTCAGGAACATCCAGCGAATGCTGGCTCTATAAATGTACCATATTTCTTCTGTCAGGGAGCCGTCTCTTGTTTCTTCTTCTCTTCTCTTCTCTTCAACGCGAGTTCATCAATATGGAGTAAGTACCATTCCATCCATTCCAGCTTCATCTGAAAACGAATACTAATCAGAAACATCCATCTAGATCGTTTAACTTTATCACCATCTCGCTCGACCCTGGCTTCCTTGCCGCGCCGGCTGGCCCCCGAGCAGAGCCGCCCCCCCTCCTCCCCTCCTCCTCCGACGCCCAACTGCCTCCGCGGGCCTCTGAAGCCCAGGCCCAAAGGTATACTTTTCCCCAGCTCCCAGCTTCCTCCGTACAGTCGGCTTCATCCGAGATTGGCATCAATAGCTAACATAATTTTCTGTTTAGTGGTTCTGGGGCCAACGACATCGAAAGAGGCAGGGGCCCGCCCGACGATGGGCGTCGGACGACAGAGGGCAAGGACTCGGGGGGGGCGGTGACCCTCGGGGCACACTTCGGCTGCTAGGGGCAGTTCGTTGTGGTCGCCGCCGGTTTGGTGATGGTGTTGTGGGCTGCGGCTCGGATTGTTCAGGCCAAGCATTCTTAAGCGTGTTTTTATCTTTAAAAGCGTTTCATCATTATCCACAATTACAGTCGTTTTGTTTTGCTTTCGCATTTTATCGTTCATCCGAACATGAAGTAAAGCAGTTTCATCAGCCACTTCCCAGGAGATGAATCCGTGATGTCCAAGGAAGACCAAGAGACGACCAAACTAGAGGCACATTCATCGTGGCACTTTGCGAACAAAAGGTGCTCCCTCGTAATATATCGAAGCAGCATGCGTACGTTCGGCATAGAGGGAGTTCTAACACTGCCGCTGCTTCTATTGTCATTGCGAGCTAATTTGGCCTATTTTCCTCCTTTATTGACGCTGACACTTCTGGCTTAGGCCATGGCCACCAGCCTGCGAGCGGCAGGTCATCGTAGATACAGTTGTAGCTTGTCTCGGGTTCATCCCAGCGATAGCTGTAGACGAAGCGGGATCGTGAGTCAAAAGCCTGGGCTGACCAGATGTTCTCAGGTTGGACATCCGGCAATCTGAACGGTGCAACATCGGCGAGCTCCTTCCCCCAGATTGCGAGATCACCCGCCCACGAGACATCATTTTCCTTGCAGGCTCCACCAACGCATCGAGACGATAGACTGAACATGCGTACACAGAACATGTTTTCGTGGCTAGGGAATGCCTCGACAACCCGTTCTGGGAAATTGTTGTACGTCGCCGACATGTAACTTCCACCCCTGTCCACATTGGCGCTGCTCCAGTGGAAGCCTTCTCTCATAAGCCGAGGAAGGTCCGGCGTCTCGATTTGCAGGAAGGCGACCCAAGTTGGCTGGCCCGGACGTGTTTGGTGCTTGGGGACGAGCTGATTGGCTGGATGAATTCTCATCCGCAATGTGCCGGGTCGTGCTGCATCGAGGGCTGAATTCAGGGGAAGGTAACGGCGAATTGCCCAAGATGATGAGCTTTGTTTGGAGTCTGAAGCTTCGTCGGCTGTGGGAAGATGAGCTTCGTAGGGGGGAGGGCCAGTGGCTTCGAGCTGACGTTTTGCAAGCCGGATTGGTGCGAGTTCTCTCAAGAAATCCATCGTCGAGTTATATAGTGTCTGATGATCTGAAGGTCGGGCTGGCAGTTGACGGCAAAGGAGGCTGTCACTCGTGTTGCTCAACACGGGGTGGGAACAGGGTTATGAGCGACTTCAGCAGGTCTGGGTCCGATCTTATATTTATACGTTACGACGCGAAACAAACATTGGGAAGCTTTGATGGGCTTAACCTCTTTTCCTTTCTCCGTTGGCAAACTTTACGAGAAGATGACATCCACAACCTTGGGGATTGAGTTTTGGAACGCACGACAGGTCGGCCATTTGCAATCGCACTTCGTGTGCGCTGCAGGACGAGTAGCAGCACCAATATTGGAAATCTATTAGGAACTTTATTGAAAAGGTTTTTGACCACTCGGGAAGCAGAAGGCCTCAAGATGGAGACGCACGGTGCTTGTATCGCGACTTCAATGTTGTGGTGTTCTGGTGGTTTGTGGTTTGCAGTTCACATGTCGTCATCACAGTGATATTATCTCAAAATACTGTGCATAATAACTGTGCTGCCCCGCGCTACACCGAAGCTCGGTGAAGGCTCTCGACGGTGCCAGAACCCCACACCCCACCTTCGACCTACACTTGGTCATGTCAAAGATTTGCGCAAACCTCAACACCACAGCCGATCTGTTTACGCACATCAACTACAACCCTACACAGCAGTATTGCGACCTTGCAAGAAAAAGAAGAACACCCGCAAAATTATCTGACGGACATTGCCCATCATGGATATCGACGACGTTCAGCTCACACCCCAGAACGTTCCGTCCAACTTCAATGCTGCGGAGGCTGACAACCTCGAGGATGTGAGCGCGCCTGCCTCCATTTTACTCACGAAAATGGCAAATGCTAACCAAAGATGCGCCCTCCCAATAGATCGAGAAGCAGTTTGCCGTCAAGGCCGTTCAGCACATGGAGACCTACTGGTCCATCCTCGAGAAGGTCAAGGGCTCCACCCTGCGCCTGACCAAGTTCGACGACGAGATCTACGAGCACCTCCTGAAGGACTTTCCCGACTTCGACCCCGCCGAGACGATCGACGAAGACAAGATGAAGAGCAAGCAGGGCAAGGAGAGGTGGCGCAACTTCATGATGGCCTACGACAAGCGCGTCGATGACTACAACTTTGGCACCATGATGCGGACGGGGCCCAAGTTCGAGTACGGCCAGAACGAGGTCATCTTTGTGCCGCGCATGCAGTTCTACGCCGTTGAGATTGCGCGAAACCGCAAGGGACTGAACGACTGGATCTACGAGCAGGCGCAGGCGGAGAAGGCCAAGAAGGCGTCTAGCTAGGCAGCGGGTGGTTTATGAATGAAATGACAAGCCTTGGGCACAGATCTCTCTGACTCCGTCGGCTCCGGCTGCCTGCAAAAACTGTGCGACGCCATTCCGGAAACCACGGCGCCATATCATCTGATTGATCCGACATGTCATGGTGGCGCTGGGCGCCTCGGTGGCACACGCATCGAGCGACTCAGGCTGAAATGGTGGCACACACCACGAGAATGGCTTTGACGTTGCAATATCGAGGGATAACCTCGCCCTTAGCCACCACCATGGAGAAATGGTTGGAGCTATTGATTTCTTTGTGTCTCAAGTGTGGCCAGAGATGTCCTCTTTGAACCTCGTTGCTCACAAGACGAGCGTTTTGATTGCACCTACGCCCAGTTCGAAGTTGGTCGATACCAAACGAAGCTCTACCTCCAACATTAATCGTTGCTGCATTCCGGCTGCTCTATACCCAGATCCGAACGACGATCACGGAATTATTGGACAGTCCAACGCAGAAATCGCAAACATTTCAAGTCTTTCACATCCACTGTGCATACTATTCATGAGCGCATATCAGGAAAGTGTGCTGTTCAGCTGGACCTTCTTCCCCTGTGGTGTACGATTGTTCCCCAACACCTGGCCCCACAGGCGCCCAGAACAATATGAAGACTCCCAACCACCACAATGAAAGCTGGTCCTCGGCCAAAATTCAACCTGAATAATCTCTCGACCTGCCGCAATGCTCGTGCTTTCGAATTGTTCCTTGTTCCTACGCGCAGCCCTGCTCTGGTTGCCAATCTGCTTGGCACATGAACATGATTTCATCTCTTTCTGTTTCCAATCAATCTCATGTTCAGATATGCCTCCATCGCAAAGATCAGATATTCGACGGACCGACAACACTCGTGGTCGAAGAAATTATCCATCGTTCAAGACGAAAGATCGTTGAAATCATCGTGAACGACAGCCATCGCATAACATCCCCAAAGATCCAGATCAGATGGAGTCTGCCGCAGCTGTCAAAGTATCGTGGAGAGATCTTTTTGCTTTCACCAGATGGACACACTGTGTCGCTCTCGTCCCGGCAGTCATCGCTTCATGTGCCGTCGGGGCATTCAAGACTTCGTTGGCCGTCACTCTCGGTCTCTTCTTCCAGTATACCGTCGATGTTGCCGACGGCTCCGTCGGAGGCCCAGAGACTATTAAACGCACGGCAGCCCTGAGTGTAATTCTTTGCGGGCTTGGAGCCGGTCACTGGGCTGCCAACACCGCCTTTTTCGCCTCTTGGGTTCTCTTCGGCGAGCTGCAGGCCAAGAGCACTCGCGAACAACTGTTCAAGAGCCTCCTTAAAAAAGACATGTCCTGGTACGACTCCCAGTCCGAGGGCGTTTCCAGTCTTCTCGTGCGGATCGAGTCGTAAGTCTCCCTTTCTTGTGATCACACCGATATCAATGGCATCTAACATGGCAGACAAACTCGTGAACTACAAATCGCCACATCCCAGGTTCTTGGCTTTCTCATAAGCGATATCGTCGTCTCCGTCGCCTGTCTCATCGTCAGCTTTTACATGTCCTGGAAGCTCACCCTGGTCCTGCTCGCCACTGTTCCCATCTCGATAGTTGCGCTCACTCTGGCAACTCGTCGCCTCCAACCCGCCATCCAGTTACAGAAGGCCCACCTCTCCCAAGCGACCAAGTACGCCAACTCGTCGATCACGGGCATCGACCTCGTCAAGATCTACAACGGCTTCGACACAGAGGTATGGCACTACCTCAACTCTATCAACGCTTCGATGAAGCAATACCTCGTACAGGCGCACTGCAACGCGGTGCAGATGGGCTACGCTAAGTTCTGGGTCGTCAGCCTGTTCGCGGTGGGTTTCTGGTATGGGATTGTGCTGGTGCAAGAGGGCGCGAGCCCGGCGCAGATCTTGACAACGTTCTATGCCACCTTGACTGCCCTGCAGGGCATTGAGAATCTGATGCCGCAGTGGCTTGTACTGGCTAAGGGGATGGCGGCTGGTCAGTCGCTTCGACAGACTGGCGCGTATGTTAACAGGGGAAAGAAGCGTGTTGGCACCCACAAGCCGAGCTGCTGCATTGGGGATATTGAAGTCAGTGATGTAAGTCGACCGTTGCATGTGTGGAGATCTTCTAGACTGACCGTTTGGTAGGTGAGCTTCGCATACCCCTCGAATCCCGCCCAGATTGTCCTCCAGAAATCATCCTTTCGTTTTCGTGCTGGCGAGACGTGCTTCATCGTTGGTAAAAGCGGCTCTGGAAAAAGCACATTGGGCAATCTTCTCGTCAACTTTTATGAACCGCTCACTGGAACCGTCTTGGTCGACCATCATCTTCTCCAAGATCTTGATGACGAATGGATCCGAAGGAATATTACTCTCATCCAGCAAACAAGCGTGTTGTTCAACGAGACGTTCTTCCGCAACGTGGCATTCGGCCACCCATCTCCAAACGATGTCACCCTCGAAGAGGTCAGGTCAGCCTGCGACACAGCCATTCTACAGTCAACGATTGCCGCTATGCATCAGGGGCTCGATACACCCGTTGGCACTGGAGGTTACAGCCTTAGTGGGGGGCAAAAGCAGCGCATCGCCCTCGCCCGTGCCAGGCTGCGCGACCCTCCTATCCTCATTCTCGATGAGGTTACAAGCGGACTTGATCTTGTTAGTAAGACTCTCGTTATGGAGGCTATCCGCGCCTGGCGCCGGGACAAGACGACCATCATCATCACGCATGATGTCTCCCAGATCAAGGACGACGACTATGTCTTCGTCATGGACAAGAGTCGTCTCGTACAAGAAGGCTGCCGAAGAGATATCGCTGTCGACGAGGGTGGCTTCTTTGCTGCACTTCTTTCTGCTTTGCACGACGAGGATATCGAAAGCGAGAGTTCGCCGGACATTACATCGCCACTCCAAGAGTCATTCACCGATACTGAAAATCCGTTAGTATCAAATCCTAGGGAATCATCCTTCGTGGGAAAGATGATCATGCGGGAACTAGACCAGGCCTTCGAGAGGCCCGATACCGGTCATTCGTCACGACCTTTCTCTCTCGGACATGGAACCACACGTGCAACAGAACTTAGAATGACGCGGATCTGGGACACCCCTTCTCGGAGCCGAATGAGGTTCAGTCGAGGTCTGTCGTGGCATGTAGCAGACGGAGAGGCGTCTGTACTTGACGAGAACCGTAAGGGGGCGGTAAAAGCACGTGCGCGACCGATGAGTAGCGGCTACGATGATACCACGTCTTCTTGGAGGCACAGCTTGGACCTTGTGCAGATGGCGGGAGTGAACATCCAACATCTTCGGATCGGCACGCCTGCCAGTCGGCAATCATGGCGGCAAACTTCTCACCCTCTGCCACCTGACAAAAAGGCTTTCGACACCCGATGTGGACCTGAAGCTGCTCGCCCAAATATGGTGATGGCAGATACGCAAGAGAATGTGAATCCGAACCCGTCCTCCATCGCGCTCTCGCGCTCGGTTTGGGCGCAACTGTCGAATCCTGACCGCCTCAAGCTCCTGTCTGGAATGATACTCTGCATCGTCGTCGCTGTCTCCGGACCTCTTTTCGCGTTCGCCTTCACCCGGCTCCTCGAGACCTTCTGGGCGGATGAGGACGTACAGCGCTCAGTCGGCCAGAAATGGGCCGTCGTCATGGTGGCTGTTGCAGTGATCGATGGACTTTCCACCTGGTTGGGCAGATACCTGATGGAGTTTTCAGGCCAGGCCTGGGTCAATGCACTGCGAATTGAGGCATTGAAGCGAATCCTCCAGCAGCCCAAATTGTGGTTCGATAAGCCCAAGCACTCAGCTGGTCGGATTACGGAGTGCATGGACAGGAACGCCGAGGAGATGCGGAACATCGTCGGCCGCTTTGCCCCCATCATCATCGTCGTCACGTTCATGGTGCTTACGGCCTTCATCTGGGCGCTGCTCGTGCAGTGGAAACTGACTTTGGTTGCGCTGTCAGGTGGCCCGGTCATCATGGCGACTGTCAAGGCCTTCTCTTACACAAGCACAAAGTGGGAGACGACCTGCAACCAGGGCGCAGCAGACACGAGCGCCGTGCTGGCCGAGACATTCAGCAATATCCGCGTCGTCAAGAATTTAACTCTCGAGGCTTACATGTCAAAGAAGTATAACAAGTCGGCTGAGTCCACCTTCAAGCTCGGCATCCGGCGGGCGGCGTACACCTCGCCTCTCTTCGGCCTGTATCAAGCCGTCAACTTTTTCCTGCTGGCTCTCGTGTTCTACTACGCCATGGTACTTGTAGGCACGTACGAGGCAGGGACAGCGCAGATTCAGCAGGTGTCCAACCTTGTTCTCTTCACCATGGGCCAAGCAGGATCTCTTCTCGGAACAATTCCTCAGCTGGCCGCCGCTCGAGCCACGGCAGCGCAGATGCTATACTACGCCGCCCTACCAATACATTCCTCTGACGAAGAGGACCTCGACACGGGGCTTGGCAAGCTTGCCTCGCCTCTTCCGATCAAGATGGCGAATCTGAACTTTACATATCCATCTCGGCCCGCGCATCAGGTCCTCCGCAACCTCTCCCTCGAAATCAAGGCCAGCACCTGCACAGCCATAGTCGGTTCCTCGGGCTGTGGCAAGAGCACGCTGATATCTCTCCTCATGGGCATCTACTCCCCGCCGCCTCCGACCCTTGTCTCTTACGAGAAGCGCCCACAGCTCACCTTCGCCGGCAGGCCCTTCTGGGACATTGACCAACCCCACCTCCGCTCAGCCATGGCCTACGTTCCCCAGGCCCCTTTCCTCTTCCCTGCCTCAATCGCCGAGAACATTGCATACGGTCTGCCCGATGCTTCTCCGCTCCGCAGCCAGGCGAGTCTCGATCATGCAGCACGAGCAGCCGGCATTCACGATTTCGTCATCTCGTTGCCTGGAGGCTACGGCACCCTCATCGGCGAGGGTGGACAGACTCTCTCGGGAGGGCAGGCCCAGAGGGTGTGTATCGCGCGAGCACTGGCGAGGCGGCCGAAACTGTTGGTGATGGACGAACCCACGAGCGCGCTGGATGCTGAGACGGCGGAGATGGTGAAGGGGACGATTCGAGGGCTGATAGCCGAGGCGAGCAAATCTGGCATGGCGGTTGTCATTGTGACGCATGCTCGAGAGATGATGCAGCTCGCCGAGAGAATCTTGGTTTTGGAGGACGGCAGTGTGGTTGAGGAAGGGACCTGTGAGGAGTTGAGGGGACGAAACGGGGCTTTTACAAGGTTGGTTGGTGTTGGAAGGCCAACGCTGAGGGGGGGATCGCGTGACGATATCCAAACATAAGGGGACTCACAGCAATCGACGAGAAGAAGAAGGCTCTTTCAGTGCTCTTATTTCCTTTTTCATTCGTATTTGCTCTGCTCTATCATAGAAGGACAGTGATACCGCAGAGGAAACAACCCCTTGGAGGTCCCCACCAGACTCGCATGGCGACTTCCTCTTCCTGCTCAACCGTGCCTTCCTTCCCAATTCACGCGTGCCATGGCCCGAACGCTTTTGCAGGCAACACGGCAGAAGGCAGACAGATGCCTTGGTGAATACAGTCTTTTTCTTCCCTACTACCTGCACATGAGCAACAACCTTTGTGGTATCGATCCCAAAACCTCGTTCTCTCCTTCCGCATACAACCGCCGACGCAGATATTGCATTTGGTGCATCCCTTTCCTGTGCCTTCTCCCACGATAGCACACCACTCGTCACCTTGTAAACGCATCCAAAACTGTTCTTCATAGGGTCGCACACATTCCTCCCTTTGTCGTCACCACCACACTCTGGTGGGCCTGCTGGATAGAATGGCCTACCAAGACCAAGTCGATGCGCTTGCCAAGGACCGACTCTTTCTGCAGCGGAACAGTCCGAGGTAGGAGTCATTCCGCGTAACTCCTGCACATATTTTTGGTTATTTAGCTTCTGACCTGCCTTAGTTCTGACCAGAAGCGGATCCTCGAGAACAACGAAGACAACCAGCACGCTCAGAGTGACCAGTCTACCCCTCCGGCTGCCTCTGCCAGGCAGCGGAAGCTTCTGCAGACCACCCTTGTCACAGAGTTTCTCAAGCCCGCTACTATTTCCGAATACTATCAGGGCAACCTCAAGCGCCAGAATGCTGACGACGACAAGGACGTCGACTATCCCCTGACCATTACCGATCCCAACTGGCAGTGGGGCAACCCCACGGCCATTGTAACCTCTAGCAACCGAGACAAGACAGTCACGCTTCTTTATTTCACCAGCACCACCTTGGAGTGGCACCGTCCTGACAGTGTTGATGGTCCAAGGACGATCACAACGACCACAACCGTTACCGAAGGCACCGTCACAAACCAGCCCGTGACTTCCCTCGTGGATACCTGTGAGTCCGTGCGCCAGCGCTCAGTATAGGAGAAGCATCCTGACCACTGTAGCTACTCATGTCTCTACTGGAGCTAGAACCTCCGAGGAGCATGAGGTGTCCACTGTCGTTGAGACCATTATCAAGACTGCAACTGCTCCTGCCTCTAGGTCGATCGCTGAACCTGCAGCCACCAGTGCTGCCGCTGCAGAGGCGAAGGACAAGGTCGAAACCAAGCACGTCGTGATCATCATCGCTGCCGTCGGCGTCTTCGCGATTTTTCTCTTCATGATGGCCATAGTCGTGCCTCGCCTCAAGCGTTGCTACAAGAGAAGAAAGGCTAACAACGAAGTCATTGAGCTTTGCCAAAACTATGTCAGCAGCCAGCGGAACTGGAACGAGGAAAATCGCAACAAAGACGAGCAGCTGCCTTTTACAGGCACTCCTGTTCCCGCCATGGATACAGTTACCCAGCGCGGTCCCTATGATTACCCCATGCGGTATGCGGCCGACCCCACTGCTGGTTTTCCGGCCGAGTTGCACCATCAGGGCAGCCAGCACGGCTCAGGCGGAATCCAGGAGGCCCGGGCATACCATGAGACACCCATTCCCGCTTCGAGCCACGACGAGTATTCGCATCCTGTCAACGGCCAACAGAAATATCCGGTGGAGCTCCCAAGCAATGGAACTGATGTCTCCCCACGTACATAGGTGCCTGGCAGCCTGCGCTTGCTATTGACTCGCAAACTTGAGTTTAGAATCTGAGACTTCGGGATGAACGGTTGTCAGATGATACATTGGAAGCATGAGAAACAGACCGATTGAGAAAAAAGAATTGAAACCATTTCTCTTCAGCCACGCGCTAGGGCAAATACCTCTTCGTGAAGATGCTTTATTTACTAATGATAGCTGTCGTCAGGTCTACATCCCGGAACCATTCGCGGAACGTCGGCCACGGCGGAAATACACGGCAATAAGTTCTCCGCCCTTCCCCATACAATAAGGCCCAGACATTTGGTCTATCTGCCCCACGGACTTCCTGGGCGGCTGAGCTGTGCAGTGCAGCCGGAAATATCCTGGAGATGCAAAGCGACAAGATGGCTCGCGCCGTAAAAGGCAGGACCCTCGCGCATGACGAAGGGGGCGGGGAAATTGACCACAAGGCACGCAAGCCTACCCGCTGTACGCATACCCGATCTCCAACGCGCCCAGTCCACCATCACGACACCACACGGGCTATGATCCTTGTTGCTTCTCCGCCAGATCCACCTCCTGACCGCCCTCTCTAGGTCTTCAACAGTGCTGTAAACGTCCGTGGTAGGAGCCCTGCAGCGAGCTCGCAAACCCTGTTATTCCCGTCCACACCGGGGCCACCACGAACATAAGTTAGCCTCTCGGCGCTCAGATTCAACTCGTCATGTCAAAGTATTTCATCTGCTCCAGGACCCCCAATCGACTGCGGGCCGGCGGGCCCTTGGACTTCTCCTCCAGCGCACTCCACTGAACGAATCTCTTCGCTACCTGGCGGCTTCCATGCTTGAGGATCATTCTCAATGTCACGCATGAATCCTCATCCTGTACAGCATGCAGAGCGCTATCGATGCGCCTCGGTCCCAGGGCAGGCGCTCAACGCAGGAAGACATGAGCGAGAACCGACAACGCACAGCTCCTTTGGACCTTGACGCCAACACACCCATCACCTACCGATATCTCGGCTTTGAGACTCTTTTGCCTAGTATACGCTACGCCGATATTGACGTGGATGCGCAGCAACGCCTGCCACCATGTCCCGACGACTCCAAGTTCGGCTCACCATTGCAGTGGCCCCAGCATCGTAAGCATCTCGTGCTGGCCCTGTCTTGCGCGGCGACTTTTCTTACGGCATACACATCCGGCTCGTACTCTCCTCCCGTCGCAGCCATGGCAGAGGACCTCGGCTCGTCCAACATTGCCATGATCGCCGGCATCACAACGTTTTGCATCGGCTTTGCCCTCTCACCAATGGTACTAGCACCCATCTCGGAAATCTACGGCAGAAGAATCGTGCTTGTTCCCTCGGGCATAACCTATGTTGCTTTCCAGGCCGTCTGTTCAGTCATGCCGAACCTGGCTGGCATGCTGATCGCCCGCCTTTTCGTGGGCATCGGAGGAGCTGTCTTCAGCTCCGTCATTGGGGGCATCATTGCCGACATGTGGACCAAGGATACGCGCAATACCCCGATGGCCCTCTTCAGCGGCTCGGTCCTGGCTGGCACTGGTGCAGGGCCCCTCCTTGCCGCCGTTATGATGAGCAGGATCGGGAATAAGACT
Source organism: Verticillium nonalfalfae (assembly GCF_003724135.2). Lineage (NCBI taxonomy): Eukaryota > Fungi > Ascomycota > Sordariomycetes > Glomerellales > Plectosphaerellaceae > Verticillium > Verticillium nonalfalfae. The sequence continues at coordinate 54,167 of NW_021167266.1, forward strand.
CTTGCCTGGAAGTGGGTATTTTGGCACCAAGTCATCGTAGACGCCGTGCTGGTCGTCTTGATCGTCTTTTTCTTGGACGAGAGTCGTGGGTCTGTCTTGCTGTCGCGCAAGGCCAAGGTCCTTAACGAATGGTACAAGGCACTGGAGGATGCCGGCGTCTACGGTTGTCGGTTCGAGGAACCCGAGATTCTGAGCGACAGTAGCGACACGACGACGTCGGGCAGCGACGAAAAACTTGCCTCTTGCCAGTGGACTGCCGCCGACCAGCCTTCTCGAGCGATGACAACAACAGTCCGCCTGCGCTGGCTCGTGAAGGAGGACGAAGAGCGCGCTTCCCTGGCACAGCTGATGAAGACATCGATGATTCGGCCGTTCCACCTGCTAGTCGCCGAATCTGTCGTCTTCTTCTTTTCCCTCTGGTGTGCCTTTGCCTGGGCGGTGCTCTACTGCACCTTTGGCACCATCCCGCTGGCGTTTTCTCGCGTACGCGGCATGAATATGGAACAATCGGGATACTTCTTCGGCTCCATGATTGTTGGTGCTTGCGTCGGCACCGTCGTCAGCATCTACCAGGATCGCCTTCTGGCCCTGCCCCAATGGCGAGCCGACAGCCCTGTCGAGACGCATTCCTCGTTCTGGCGTCTCATGAGGCGCCGTTTCCCAGCCGAGGCCCCCGAGTCGCGGCTTTACTTCACCTGCCTCACCGCGACTTTCCTGCCGGTCGGCCTCTTCCTCTTTGGCTTCACCGTCGGCTCCGACGCGCACTGGATCGCGCCTGCTTGCGGCATCGGGCTCGCGACCTGGGGCATCTACTCTGTGTACCTCGCCACTTTCAACTACTTTGCCGACATTTACCACATGTACGCCTCGTCGGCGCTCGCCGCGCAGTCTTTCTGCCGGAATCTGCTAGGAGGTGCGTTTCCGCTGGTCACGGGGGCGTTGTTCACGAATCTGGGGGAGGCGCGGGCCGGTGCGTTGCTGGGCGGCATCGCCACGGCGTTGACGGTTATACCGTGGGCGTTGGTGTTTTTCGGACAACGGATTCGGTCGCGCAGCAGGTTCGCCATTGTAAGTTTAATCAATGGGAGTGTCCATGAGGGCGGATTACTGACACTAGACAGGCACTTCAACCACAGTAATGAATGATGATTCATGAGACAAAGAAGTGACGAATGACATGTGCCTCAAGGAACGGTCTGCTATCTAAGCGGCATGCAGACGCCGTTCACCGTCCAGCCTCCGGTAAGGGATCGCGTCCACTGGAGAATGATGTGGAGGTACTCTAAGAAGCCGGACAGAGGCTTGAAAACGATAATCTCACAGACCACAAGTCGAGGAAGACATGTTGAGCGACCCAAGACGACTGATCCGGGACTGAATCTCTGATCAGCCAAAGTCGCCACGGACTGGGCAAGATCAACGTCTTGCCCCAACTGCTGCGTTCTTCGACACCGCGACCTCGCGAGCGCTCCTCCATCGGGCGCATGCCACAATCTGATCGCTCCTTCCAGTAACATCCAACACTCCGGCCTTTGCGATAGAGAATGCATCGGCGCTGGCGTGCAGAAGCTTCGGTATCGCGCCAGCTTGACCCACGAATTCGCCTCGGGCATGCGGAGCAATCTGGTGACGGAGCCGTTACTCTCAAGGACAAGATTTTCGGCGGTGCTGTCTCTTATCAAGCGAACTGTCGTTGGGGATAGCATGGCATGCTTTGCTTGATTTGGACGTGAGCGGGACACAACGTCCTTCCCCTTGCTGAACTGCATCACAACGATTGGCCGTTCTACCCTGCCGAGGAACACGGCATCTGCCTTTCGATGCAACTCTTGCACGACAAAGTTGCTGTCAACTTGATCATCGGCGTTGGCAGTGTCAACTTTTGCATCGGCGTTGGCTCGGGCGTAACGCATCGTGGCGCCCGTCTCAGAAAGGCTCAAGAGGTCAAACTCGCCATGATGTCGGCTGGTAGCGGTCGTCTGCGTGGGGGCTACCGCTGGGAGAGAACGGCAAAAGTACCAATTTCTAGATGGCTCGTCTTGCCAGAAGTGAAGGAGCCGGCGACCGAGGCTGTTCCGGCCGCGGACTGCCACGATGGCCTCGAGGTTGCGATGGGACGTCATGGTTGTGTGTCCCGTAGATTTGACCAGGACAGCGATGAAACGAAGAAGCAATTGGAAGCTGTACAGGGTGATCGGTGAATGTAGACTGACGGTACGATTCAATCCCGATTATGTTACGCACAATGGGGGTGAATTGCCAACTTATATCGCAAGGCGAAGGGAACGTGTCCTGCCCCTTTGTGCCCTTCTTTGTGCAGCGCGCAGCACCGCCTGGGCGTGGCTGTTGGTTGAATTCCTGCGGCGTGCTGCGCGAACAAAGCCTATTATCATTCTTGCTTTGCCAGCTCCATTTTTTGTGCGAAAGATGTTGATTCTGAGTCTGGTGTTAGGCGCCGTAGCGGAGCGTCCCGGGCCTGTCCTCGTCGACAGCCGGTGAGCTGGCAGGACGAGGTTGTGCGGGAGGGATGGCCGAGCACGGCGTCATTGGCCCGCCCATCAATGAATCGTCAGCCTGGAAACTGCTAACAGGATAACGGAAAGGGTCTTGCTGCCAGACCAGCAACATCATCCGCGAACACTAACGCTCGAGGGGGCGGGGGGTTACAACCCGGTGAACGTTTGTTCACGAAGCTATTGACCATGTACCGCAAGCCCTCCCCCGCGAATCAACACGCCTCATCAAGACCACCGGCCCGCCTTTCAGATTCATCCGTCACGGCCCACATCAACAGCCATGTCTGAAGACCATGGCCGCGAAGAACGCCCACGGTCCATCATCACAACCTTCCACCTCGCGCACCAGCGCCATGCGCCGAGCGCAGCGGCGGTGACACGACGTTGTGCGCATCTGCTTATAAGGCGAAGCGCGCAACAGGTCCTGTCTTCTTTCCTCTCCTCATCAAGCCAACACAAGCAAACAAGACAAGATACCACACACACACACACACACACACAAACAAGCATTCACAAAAGGTAAAGCCACCATGTGCAACCTTACCAACCTCATCGTCAGCAACACCAACGGCACCGCCATGGTCAATGCTAGCACCAACGCCCACACTGACACCAACGGCAAGCCCGTTGCTGCCAAGGCCGTTGAGGCTCCCAAGCCCGTCAATGCTGATAACCCCTGGACCTGCGTCTGCGGGTACCGCAACGAGTACGGCGGCATGATCTGCGGAGCCTGTGGTCGCCGTGGCTAAATCCATCAGGCCAAGAGAAACTCGGGTCTGACTTCATGGTCGAGGACGATGCGGTAAGTCAAGCTAACCGGGTAAGAAACACATGGCAAACCATGCGAGACACATTGTAAGAACAACAAGGACAAGCGTGATAGGAGGAAAAGGGACACCACGCAAAGTAGATAGTCACAGAGGGTAGCTAGCAGGCTTCTGTAAAAATTCAAGTCGCCTACCCTGGGATAAAAAAATATCATTTGTATGCCCATTTTGCCGTGAAGCCATGTACTTTTTGTTTCTTCGTAACCTGAAGGGGCCGCCCTGCCTCTCTCATTCATGCTCATGATACAGTCAACAGACTGTCAATGTCGACGCGCTCGAAATAGCTTATATGCCCAAAGTCCACCCAGAATTGCGCCAGCTTGTTCGGCGATATCAAAAACAGCTGTGAAGGGATGTACTTGTCTGTTGGAGCACGTCAGCGAATCACGCACCCCGGCCGATCTGCATGCAGTAGAGTGACATGTGCATCAGTGAGATGCGCAGCCGTGAGAACATACCGCTAAAGTACCCTGTATTCGCCACGTGCCCCCTGCTCTTGACGATGCGCGCTCCGGCAAAGGGTTCCTCCGTCGCGACACCGGCGGACCCCTCGGGACCCAGGTCTTCAGCGATAAAGGTGTACTCGCCGCGGGGCACATTAGCGTCTCCCGTCAGTTTGATGGCTTCAAGCCTGCCGCGGTACACCCTGGCCTCGAGCTGCCGATTCGCCCAATCCTCATCACTCTCCGAGGCGTTCCTCGCAAGCCCGAGCTCTTCGTCGGTCGCGTCCTTGTCGTCGGGCTGGTTGATCAAAAGAAACTCACACCCGTGCCCGCTGTAGTCGCCGACCCAGATGCCGCGCCACGGCTTGTGTGCCGTGGGTGTGTACAGGGCCGGGTCCAGGGTCGAATACGTATTGATCTCCTCGCCAATGTGGGGTCCGAGCGGCGGCCCACGGGGCGGCATGACTGCTATGGGCGGTAGGCTGTCGGAGCCGACATAGTTGGCCATATCCATCCACTGCCGTATGCGGAAGGCGCGATCCGAGGCCTCGGCCCGAGACTGCGGCCTCTCATTGAGCGCCTCCACAGCCGTCGGCACCGCGGCAAAGCCTGCAACCCGGTGTTTTGCAGGTATGGGCTTTGGGGGCCATATGCAATCGTACGGAAAGGCTTTGGCAAGAGCTTCGGTCGCCACGTCGTCCTTGACGGGACGTGCGAGGGAGAGGTTGCTGAAGACGTAACCTGGACGGTTGTCCAGTATCATGGGCGTCTCGGCCTGGAACTTGGACGTGACGCGGGGTGTTAACGCAGCGGGGATGCCGGGGTCGTCGCCGACATGGAACTGGAGGATTGGTTTGTCAAGGTGTAGCTTGACCTGCGGCCGAAAGTCATGAATGACAACGTCGCTGTTGGCTGGCCAAGGCTGAAACGACGCATGGCGACGGCTGACGGCGAGCAGCTGGTAGCCTTCGATGCAGCCACGGCGAGGATCGTAGCGGACGACGATGATCTTGCCCATGAGGTTGCGGTCGCAGAACCAGATCTTGTACTTGGGGAGGAACCAGTGAGGGTCATGTGCGCCATAGAGCTCTCGGAAGGTACGACATGGGTATGGTGAGGAGATGACGAGGCCGGGAACGTTGGCCTGGACGCGTGGCAGCCATTGTCTGTCGGCGGTGGCGTGAAGGTGGATGTGTCGACAGGTACCGGCGACGAGGGCGAGCTCTATTGGCGAGAGATGGGCAAGAACGGCGTCGAGGAGCTCGGCCGGTAGTGACAGAAGATGACAGGTCGTCTCGGAAGGACCATGATCTTCTTCTATGGCCCCATGTTAGTGAATGCCGTGCTATCGTAAGGGTCCACGGAGAAGCCAGCAGGGATATGACATCAAGAGGGAGAGGAGTGTGCTGGAGATCATGACACACCATTCTCAAGACTGGTGTCGAAACGAGGCGACTTCGACGAGGAGGCCTGCCAGGCTTGGGGCTCGGCTGCATCCATCGTCTTCTACGGCAGGCCAGCCAGCCAGCCAGCGGGCCAGCGAAGACGGTCGCTCTCAGAATTGGGCGATGGTAGGTGCCTGGCCGAAAGCGAGGAGGGCTCTGGAAGGGGGTGGGGAAGGACGAATGACACGAGGGATTCCCAAGGCGGCGAACGGAGGCGATCCTGGGGGTCAAACGGCGAACGGCCGGAGGTCAAGCTTCGCGGGGGAGGAACGACTTTCACGGGGGCGCAAGGTAGACGGAGCTGTCACAGATGCCTAGTACGGCAGTATGGCAGTATGGCAGAATACCAGGATGTAGGCCGGCGACCGGAGGTGCTGACGCAGAGGCGTGATGTTGATCCAGAGGGTGGATGCCCCGAAACCGGCGCAATGGTGAAAGCCCGGATTGGAGCTTGTCAGGTTGGCTATGGGGATGGGTCAGGGTATGGACAAGGTAATTCGCTGGCCGTCAGGTCCGATCAGATCAGGTCCGGGAAGACCTGGGGGTGGCGCCCAGGGGGTGACGGGAACTTTGTGGATTTGGGGGGAAGAGAAAGCGGGTAGCTCTCTGGCTCAGATTTGAAAGGTTGAAATCAATGATGCAGTTTGGGGGTCATTGGTGCAGCCACGAGAGGAGGCTAGTGTGGAGGAACAAGTCATCGGCCGCGTTGAAGGGGATCGAGGAGAAAAGCAAGTCGGAGTAGGGAATGGTGAACAGGGACAAACAGAGACAAAGGAAGAGAAACTTGGCTTCAAGTACAGGAGTTGTCAGAGGGAGAGGAGGTCTCTGAGGTCTGGTCGAGGTTCGAGGTCCAACCAAAGCACGCCCCTCTTCTGCCTCTGTGCTGCCTGTGTTCTCTCGCGCGCGCGCTCTCTCTCTTTCTCTCTCTCTCTCTTTCTGTATTTGCTTGTGATTCTGCCGCTGCCGCTATCGATGTACCGTGTCACGGGGATATCCAGACGATCTTTCTCTCGATTCATTCATTCGCGGGGTGACTGGACCGGCATCGATTCACGCGACCCGACCGGAAGCCATGCCGGCGCAGGCTGGCTGCTAGGCGATAGCGATGGCGCTTCTGGCTAGACGGCCGATGCGCCGCGGGTGATTTGATCCCTCCCCCCCTTCTGGATCAGGACCACGACCAGGACAAACAGGTGATCGCGTGCGTGTCGAGCTGTTTCCGTATCGAGGTGCCAAGAGGCCACTTCCGGATGGCATGTCGTGATACAGCAGGAGCTTTCGACAGAGAGAAGAGGGTCGTGCGGTCGAGAGAGGGGCCAATGGAGGACCCAGGTCCAACCAAGATGGCATGGATGAGGTGTGTTGACTCGGCCGAACAGCGCAGAGGCATGGGAATGGGAATCTTGCTCTCAGATGCTGTGCCGGATCATCGACAAGCGCAAAGCAGGAGGGGGGGAAGCACCTACCCAGCTAGGCAGGTCGATGTCGGGCGGTGGAGGGGCATGGTGGTGCAAGTGGGAAGGTCAATTGGTGATGGGACATTCTGGGGACAATGGATCGGGACTGATTGGAAGCTTGGAGGGGGAGAAGGACCAAGAGCACGGGCGGATGGAATCTGGCTGGCGGCCTTGTCTGGCACTAGGTAATGAACCTCGCCTCATTGGCCAGCCTCTCAGGGTCCGCTCTCAAGGCGACAACTCACGTGATGAGTCTAAAGATAGGAGAGACGCGCAGCCTCATCGAGCCTAGCGCCGGCAGTACACGCCTGCGTCCCTGTCTCGTCGCTCGTACCAACGACACCGCCACGACCCAGCCACTATTGGGAGCGGCGAGCAGCTCAAACACCTAAAACCAGGCGCATGACTTGATCCCCTCGAGGGGATGGTTTCCCTATCGAATGACCTTGGCCTTTCGTTCTCCAAAGACACATACATCATCACCATCACTGCTTACGACTCTTCTCGTATTTGGATTTTTTTCTTCTTCTTTTCAATCACAAAATAGACCCTCGCTTCACCCCCGTCTGCCTTTACGACTCGCTCGTGAGGAACGTACAAGTACGCGCGTCGTGCATATTTGTGGCGCCCCTGCCATTTTAAGGGCTCCCCCCCCCCTGCCTTCACCTGCCTTCACCTGCCACAGCCAGGCTCGTCTCTTCAGCCTCTTCGCATTGCATCGCACTTCATCACACAGTCGAGCTCCCGGTTTACGGTCACTACCTTTGATTGCTGCTCATTCGCGTTGCATCTCTCTCTCTCTCTCTCTCTCTCTCTCTCTCTCTCTCTATTTCGTTCACTCACTCTGAACTTCAATCATCAAACCTCACATCGTCAGTCCTCGTACCATTCATCGGGACCAAATCTCGCAATCAAGCCTGATCACCTAGCCTGACCATCATGGCGCCTCTGGAGCATCCCGCCTGGGCTGCCGCAGGGTCAGTGGCCCGCGACCTGCTCGCCGCCGCCGCATCCCAAGACACTGCAGCCGCCGCGACGTCGACGCACTACAACACGTACGCGCGGCGCGACCTCTCGACGAACCACACGCAGCGCGTGACCCTCGGCGTCATCGCCGCCTACACCGTCATCATCGCGCTGCTGTGGAACATTCCCTACGTCAGCTACATCCTCTGGCCGCTCAAGATGCTGACCATCGCCTTCCACGAGTTCGGCCACGCCTTCGCCGCCGTCTGCACCGGCGGCAAGGTCGTCGGCATCACCCTCGACCCGCGCGAGGGCGGCGAGACGAGGATGCTCGGCGGCAAGAGCAGCATCACCCTGCCGGCCGGCTACCTGGGCTCCTCGCTCATCGGCGCCCTGCTCATCTTTTGCGGCTTCCACGTCAACGCCAGCAAGATTGCGAGCATTGTCCTCGGCGTCTGCTTCCTGCTGACTCTGTGGTGGGGCAAGCGGGACTGGCTGACCATCCTGACCGTTCTCTTTGCCGTCGCCATTCTCGTCGGCAGCTGGTTCATCTCGCACTCGCATGGCCTGCGCTTTGTCGTGGTGAGTCTCGAGCGCCCTTTTGCGTTGCTGTTCTGTTACGGGGATCCAAACTAATCATCGGCAGCTCTTCATCGGCGTCATGTCATCGCTGTACTCGGCCTGGGACATCTGCGACGACCTCATCATGCGCAAGGTCAACAGCTCCGACGCCAGCGTCTTCGCTCGTCGCTACGGAGGCTCATCGCAGTGCTGGGGCGTCATCTGGGTCATCATCAGTCTGTGTTTCATGGCCGCTGCCATGGTCGCCGGCATCGCCGCATTTCCTCAGTCGTTTGAGCAGCAGGACCGCGACTCGAAGGCGTTCTTGCCGACGAGGTGATATTTCTACTGTGAGCAGAGCGGACGTGTTGAGGGTGGCGTTGTTGTTGTTGTTGTTGTTGTTGTTGTTGTTGTTGTAGAACACGGATCGTTGATACCCCAGGATTGTGTATGTATGCATGTATGGTGATGCGAGGAAGCAATATGCTTGGATAGGTAGACAAGGGACCAGAGGACCCAATCGAAGTAGGGAAGCTTCAAGAAGATGCTGGTCTTATTAAGCAAGACCACATGTCATCAACCATGGCGACACGCCGGGATGCCGGGCACAACTCTCCGTGACGCCTTAGAGACCCCTGCCGGGCGCGCCTGGTGGGACATATCCGGCCCCACCAGGTTCCACCGCCCGGTACCCAAGTGGATCTCCGATACCGGTGGAGAAGACGGCGCCCACCTTCATCAAGCCGAAGCAAGCCGACGATCCTCGACAACCTCAAATTTTCACTTTTTTTCCCCCCTTTCATTGCCCCATTGGGCCTCATACACGATGCTGATTGGGCTCCAACACACACCTAGACCTTCGGAGATTATCTCTCTTCAGCAGCCCTCAGCAGCCGCGAGTCCAGATGCAGAGGTGTCAAGCCCTGCCTCCATCGCAGCTGGAGGCTATCATCGGCAGGACGTGCAAGCAAGGGTCAACATTGAGTATCCGAAAAGCCACCGTGGTCTGGCATGGCATGTCATGTCACTAGAAACTTTGCCGTGCAGAAATGTCATTCCTGCGCCCTTAGCTACAGTCCCATGATGTCAATCGTCAGCCACCCTGACACCGCCGTCCCAGTACCAAACTAAAGGCGTAGGGCGTACGTAGACTACGCGTGTGGGGGGCCTGATGGGGGTCCAGGAGCCCAGGGGGGCCTAGGACCTCCTCGTTGCAACGCCAACTGCCTGTAGGCTCGTGGAACCCGTGGGGCCGATGACTGTCTAGTGGACGATGCCATGCGAAATCTCTTTCTCCTTGAGTCACCTAGTACGCTTGGTACGTCGCAGGCGACCCTCCCCCGATCCACGGATGTGCACCCGGCACGGCGCCCTTTACGCCGCTGCCGAGCGTGAACCCGCTGTCTATTTAGGAATCACGGCGGCAGGTTTTTTTTCACATTTATCTGGATGGACGGTATCGTATTCATGGCTGTTAGGTTTTACGTGTCTGTAATACATTTTTCTCCTGTGCCTTGTGCCTTTTCTTGTGGACGATGACCATGACCATGTCTTTGAACACGGGCAGCTCGACGTCCGAAGAGTCCGTCTCGACTTCGGTGAGGCGAGCCCCGCCTCGACCCAAGATTCAAGATTTACCAGAGGGTATGGACCCGACCAAATTCTCGACTGTATGTGTGACCTCCCTCGGTCTTGCTCTAAAGCCCGCCAAGCTGATGAGAAACAGCTGAAGAAATTCCATGTCGTCTTCGTCGGCACGTGGTTCACCGCCAACAGCGCCATCGGGTCCTCTCTGCCGTCCGGCGCAGTGAGCTGGATCGCCGATGACTTCTCCGTCACCAATCCGACCCATCTCGTCCTCCTCAACTCCTTGTTCCTCGTCGGTTACTCCGTCGGCCCCCTATTTTTCGGACCCATGAGTGAGTACGCCGGCCGCTCGCGCGTGCTGCTCGCAGCCTACGTCGGCTACTGCATCTTCACACTCGCTTGCGCCGTCGCACCTTCGTATCCCGCCCTGCTCATCTTCCGCCTTCTCGGCGGCGTAAACGCCGCATGCACCAACGCCGTCGTCGGCGGCCTCTTCGCCGACATCTACGACGAACCGATCCAGCGGGGCCGCGTGCTCGCCTACTTCATGACGGCCACGACCATCGGACCGCCCCTGGGCCCCATCATCTCCGGCTTCGCCTCAACCATCGACTGGCGCCTGACCTTCTGGATCGGCCTTGCTCTCCTGGGCATTGGCCTCCCTGCCCTCATCACGCTGCCCGAGACGTACGTGCCCGTCATCCGCCGCCGCCTCAAGCAGAAGGCCCTCAAAGCCGAGAGGGCTAGCCAGGCCGAGAAGGCCAGCCGGAACGACCCCGACATGCCGACCCTCACCAAGACGGAGACGCTGAGCGGCAACATCCAGGTCATCTTCGCGCGGCCCTTCACCATGATAGTGCGTGAGCCCGTTGTGCTCTTCTCCTCGCTTTACATGGCGCTCGTCTACTCGATCCTCTACCTCTTCTTCCAAGCCTATCCCATCATCTTCCAGGGCGTCTACGACATGGAGCCTGGTTTCGTGGGCCTCGCCTTCCTGCCCGTCCTCGGCGGTTCGGCCGTTGCCCTCGCCATTTTCATGTGGTTCAGCGCCTACCACGCCGCCGCTCTGCGCCGCGGCGCGTCCTGGACGCGTCAGGACGAGTACCGCCGCCTGCCCCTCGCCTGCATCGGCGGGCCAGCGTACGTGCCCCCCTTTTTTCTCCATGCTGTTTCCTTTTTCGTTTCGGCTGCAGTTCGCGCCAGCACCAAAGTCCTCCGAGTGCAGACACTAACACACACCCAGGCTGTCTCTCTCCCTCTTCTGGCTCGGCTGGTCCTCCCGCGCGACCGTCCACCCGGTCGTGCCCATGATGTCCGGCTTCCTCTTCGGCGCCGGCTACCTCCTCATCTTCATGGCCATGCTCAACTACCTCACCGACGCCTACCGCCAGTTCTCGGCCTCGGCCCACACGGCCGCCAGCACGACGCGCTCCGTCTGCGCCGTCTGCCTGCCCCTCGCGACGCGGCCCATGTACGCCCGCCTCGGCATCGCCTGGGCCTGCTCGCTGCTCGGCTTCGTGGCCCTCGCCATGGCCGTCATCCCCTTTGTCTTCATCCGCTGCGGCCGGTCCATTCGCGCGCGGAGCCCGTTCTGCCAGCAGGTGCTCGCGCTCGAGCGGCCTGCGGATGACACCGATGAGGAGGAGGCGAGGGGGGAGGAGCTGCGGAGGCCGGGGACGCTGAATGCGTAGGAAGCCAAAGCCGAGAGCGGGGCCTGGTGCTACGCTCTTTGCTGTTTTGCTGACGGTGGGTGATGCATGGGTCGGAGTTTGCATTTTCTGAACGTGATAATGACGGTATTGGGGTTTCACACGGCATTTTTTTTTCCTTATAAAGAAGAACATCAAAACGGTAATGCATAATTATTAGATAGCTCTGTCTGGTGGTCGGATGTGCTTGCGGGCTTGATAGTCTCTTGCTTGGGCCTTCTGATAGAGACTGATTATGAAAAGATCTTGACTGAACGCATTGCTGGGGGTCAATTCGTCGTGTGAACTCAGGGAGGGCCACCAGACTAAATAGGCTTGCTTCACTCGCAAAACCTACTGGAGCAGCAAGTGAACACTTCATTCCCTCAAGCTGAACGAATCCACACTGCCATTGCTCTGGTTGCGTGGCTTTTTCAGCAAAAAACGGCGGGAGAGCGTCGGAACCAGAGCTGATGAGGCCGCAACGCCAACATCACATAAGGACCACATCAATGAGTGGCCAAGATGCCGTGGAAACCCCACGAGGATTTCTTTCCAATTTTCCACCGTGGCGCTGACAGCCACGATGCAATGCCCTCGAATCTCGAAACAAACCGCCCGCCAACGTGAACCGTCGTCGTAAAGGGAGTTCTACTGGGCATCCAACTGCCGACCTAACCATGATGTCAATAGTTGGGGTAGCAGGGTGGCACGCATCTTAGCCTGGATTCTCCTTCACGCCACTGACGCTTCGTGGCTTTCAGGGGTTCAGCGTCTAGAGCCCATGAGACGAAAGAGGCGTCAACCGCTCGACTTAGCTGCATCGACAGGACTTGGCGCGCGACAGTCAAACGATGCATGTTGACCTCACTGTCAAGGGGGGTGCGAATTGGAGAGCAAAGGGAAAACTCGCCAACTGCATCGTGCACAAGTTCGACAAATTGCTTCACTATGGTGCGAGAGTTGAGCGCAGAGCGTCTACCAGCTCTGGCGACCGTCGTCTCTTCAAACAGAAATGAGACTCCAGTTCAAGGCAGCCGAATGGCAACTTGTGTCAAATTACTCGCACACGTGTAATCGCACTGGAAACTTGCAGATGAGTTTATGTATTGATGAGACACCACTGACTCTATGCATGTCATGATGGGGACAAAATCTATGTCGGGCGGTCATAACTCCCAGCCCTGTCCTCTCCAATACAGTCTAACCCAGGAATACCGTTATTGTGCAAACATAAGCCAATGGCCAACTCCTCCAACCAACCCTGCCACCCAAGTCGTCGAACCACTCCTGTGCTCTAAATCGTGTAACGGAAGAAGGTCGCGTTGTCACCCTTCTCGCGCTCGAGCGCCCTCTCGGCGGCGGTGTACTCCTCAGGCTTCTTGTACTCGCGGTCGCGGCGGGCGTTCTCGCGGCGCAGATAGATGTGCATAAAGATGCTGAGCACCAGAGACATGGTTAGGGTGCCAAGCAGCGTGCCGTGGCCGGGGTAGAACTCGGGGCCGTGGGTGGACTGGTAGATGAAGCCGGAGATGGCACCACCGAGGTTACCGAAACCGACGTGCATGGCAATGCCAACACCACGCTTCAGAGAGCCACCAATGTTATTGCCGTTCCAGGCTACACCCTGGGGTACGTTGGGGTAGATACCCATAGCAGCGAAGAAGCAGCCGGCGTACTTGACCTGGTTGTTCTGCGAGACGATGAGGAGAAGGAAGCCGAGGATGCTGGTTGATACGTAAGTCATGTGCACTCTGACGAGAATCAAGCATGGGGTGAGCTTACGAAACGCAGATGAAGAAGATCATGAAAATACCACGCTGCCCGACGCGATCGGCATACCAGCCGGCGCTGACGCAGCACACGCACGCCACGATGTAAGGGGGAACGGTCATCAGCTGAGCCGTCTCGTTGCTGTAACCGAGGCCACGGACAATGGTGGGCAGGAACAGAGCGTAAGAGTACAGAGGGGTGTAGATGCCGATGGTGATGAACTGTTTCAGTCGTCAATATGCGATCCTTTTGACCCTTTAAGCAAAAGTGCGTCGCTTACCATGTGAACCCAGATCTTCCAGTCCTTGAGAGCGTCCCAGAAGTAGCGCATGTCAAACTCATCCGCGAGCGACGAGCGGTCGTGTTCCAGGCGGCGGAGAACCTCCTCCTTCTCAGGTGTCGTGAGGAACCGGGCCGTGTTAGGGTAATCGTGCATGACAAAGTAGGCAATGATGGCTGCTGAGCGTTAGTGCGTGGTCGTTGCAGTTGTTGATGAAGAAACAGAACATACCGACGACAAAGGTCAGGAGACCCTCGAGGATGAAGATCCAAGCCCAGCCGTCGAGGTTGCCAAGTCCGTCCATCTCGACGATGCCACGGGCAAGGAGACCACCAAAGGCACCGGCGGCCGTGGCGGCGGAGAAGAAGATGGCCATGCGAAGACCACACTCCCTGCGACGGTACCACATGGCTGCGAAAGTTAGCACACGCTGGCCCGACTCGGTGGACAGCAGCTGAACTTACTGATGTAGTAGGTGACACCGGGGAAAAGCTTTGCACAGAGTCAGATCCGACAGCATTACTGTTGACAACGAGTTCAAAGACTTACACCACCCTCAGCAACACCAAGAGCCATACGAGCGGCGAGGAGACCACCATAGTTGGTGACAAGACCCATGAGAGTCGTGCAAATAGCCCAAGCACTAGCATAGGGTTAGTTCTGATGTATCACCAAGCCAACGTGTGGCTGGCGAGAAGATCCCAAGGCGTTTACTTACACCATGATCGAGGGAATCCAGATGGAAGGGCGGAAGCGCTTCATGGCCATGTTGGAGGGGATCTCTGCCGCGACGTAGAACGGGAAGAAGACGGCGAGGGCGACATTGTACTGTAGACCCTTCATGCCGAGGTCCGCCTCGATGCCGGCGAGACGGGCATTGCCGATGTTGGTACGGTCGAGGAAAGAGAGGAGGTAGAGCAGAGCAAGGAAAGGAATCAGAGCCCAATCAATCTTGCGCAGGAGCTTCTTGGTTGCCTGGGCGTCAAAGCCGTGGCGTTCGGGGTCGCTCGCGTAGTCGACATCGATGGACTCTTGCTCCTTGTGGACGGGCGCGGCCGGGTCGACCTTGACATCTTGGTCGGTGGACGACATGGCTGGCGGGATTGCGTTCTGAGTTTTTGCGGCTCAACGATGAGAGACTGGGACCAAGTCAGCTTTTTCTCTTTTTCTCGAAATAATTTGCAGCTGAGCGTTTTCAACGGGACAATGTGCCGAAGTGAGACCCCAGCTTGAGATTAACATTGAGACACTGTCTCTGTAGTGTGCCCATCTCGGTGCTTTTGTGAGGGGTGTATGTGATACGGGTAAGGTGCGAAAATGAGATTGCACAGCATAAGAAATGTCATGTGCAGAAGGACACAGCGCGGTGCGTCGCAACCATGTTTGGCGCGAGAATGAGAGCCCGCTTAGGAGTGTGGGCAAGATCACATACCTGTCTCTGGAGAGCTTATGACAGAAGGAGGAAGGAGCTGTCTATTGCGATGTTTCCAAGGAAAACTTTGCGCGTGGGCGGGTATCTCGTGGTTGTTGCGCGCCAAGACTGGTGTAAGTCGCAACAAGAACCGAAGAAATAACAAGAGACAGCGCAACCTCGTACAACTGACGCTGAACAGGAGGGATGCCCTCGAGCTTTAAATGAATCAACAATCGCAACGCGACAGCGCAGCACAGACTTCCCCCCGTTGATCAGACCAGAGGGAAAGGAACGACGGACATGGGCCAGCTGTCGATGAGCCCCCTCCCCTTGCTTACACCAATGGGGTTGGGATCGGCCTAGACCCCCCTCTGCCGCCTGGTGGAGGACGGGGGAGCGTCTCCATGTCTCCACGTCCCCAGAGCTAAAAGCCAAACCCAGAAAATATGCTTGAAAGTTAGCTCTAGCCCTTGGGCCACATAACGACCCTCTCCATCCATCCACATGAGCTTCTCCAACAACTTAGCGCATCTTGTCAGATTGTGTATCAACCTAGCCTTGCTAGAGTACCAAGCGTGCGTGCTTCGCATGCATGGACAGCTTCACCTTGGCACTGCCAGAGCCAAATAGCCTCCGGTGTCCGCTGAGCCGTGACTCCCATAGTCTCAACGCGTGCTCGAGTGGAGAGGCCAAATACCGCTGTTCTTTCTGCCGAATTCCCCACGTCAACTCGCCCCGTTTGGTCTCCCCCTCTCCCAGGGTCGGTGGTGGAGAGAAAGAGGGGGCTTGGTCGCGATCCCCCACAATGTGAGAGGGACTCAAGATTCAGAGGTCCTTGTTTTCCCCAGGCTGTGCTCCGCACCCGCAACTCGTCTGGGGTAGACCGTCTCAACTTGCCCGGACACCCCCCGTCGAGCGATGGTGGTAAGCGCCTTTTCGGGTGAGTGGATGATGGGCTGGCAAACGCTCCGCACAAAACCCTCCTCTCATCTCTGTTCCTTCTCGAACAGCCGCTGGGTGGCTGCAGGGGCCTTAGATCCTTCCCATCGGGTCCTTTCATCGTTCGTTGGTTCGAATTTGCAATACCTGGTACCGGTGGATTGCACACACACACATACACACACACAAGCGAATCTTTCGACGGATGGGGATTGCCACGGGTAAAAATGGCAAGTCGTAAGCAGCCGCTATGCGCAAATCTTTGGTCCAATGCTTGTTGTTGCTTGGAAATCTCTTGGTTGTGCTTGTCGATGCTTGTTCAAAGCTTGTCAGTCAGTGGAGGGGCGTCATTCGCCCACCAACAACAGGGAATCGCATCCTTGTCGACCACCCACCCCGTGTCCCCATGATCGAGATGTGGGAAAGGAGCAACGGATCTTTCAACGCATAGTAATGCTTTAGCAACACTCGACGAGGCCCGTCAGTCCGGATCTCTGACTTGGCCGAACCTCTGTATCGAGAGTGTACCAGCCGAGGTTCACAAAGCATTCACGTCTAGCCCATGTCGCCATGTGCGTTTTCGCCGAGAGGCTCTAGCTGAGGCAAGCCATAGTGCCACCAGGATACGGGAGGCTGCGCCTGGGCTTGCCTCTCGCACAGGCATGCACCAGAGGGTCGCGATGCCCCCCCTCCTCTGCTGTGTCGAAGCTTGGCCTTACCAACAGCCACGTGTTGGGTTGAGAGGACTGGTACTAGCGCCGGCCGAAGGGAAGCCCATTCATACAGGGTGTGAGGCACGTTGGGGGAAAACACGTTTCGGGGGCGGTGGGCTTACGCAGGGGGGTCAAGTAGGAACAAGCATAGAGTAAAAGGGGTGGGAGGAGGGGTTCTGAAGCGAGAGATTCGATTCCGACGGGACTTGCGGGAGAAGCAGAAGGGCAGATGGCACCAAGAGATGGGGGCTGCGATTGCGGCTGCACCAAAGGGCGCTTGGGAAGCTGCCATGACGACGGTGGACGGCTGACCGTTACCAATGAGGAAAGACGACCGATTGAGGGCGCCGCCAGTCGATTGAGCCTGGCTGTGCCGGGGTTCTTGGCTGCAGTCGATCCGAAGGGGCTTGCGAAGCTTCATCGCCGCCTCGGTCGACGGGGGAAAAGGACACACTACCTACCGCCCTTTGTTGAGAGCCGACGACGGGCCTGGCGCGTGGCTGAGGCACAGGTAGAACAGGGCACGGGGAACGCCATGAGTATTCGGGGGTGGTTGATTCGTTGTTGGTGCCAGAAGAGGGCCCCAGGGTCAGCAGAACGAGGGGCAACGCGGGGACCTAGGTCGCGAACCAGAAAAGATGGGGGAACTGACTGGACCAACGTAAAAAAAAAATAAGCCTAAATGTAGTGTGTAATCTCCCCCGCTCCGGGGTGATCTGCTAGGCCTGAAGCATCTCGTGCTGAGGGGATTCCATGAATCTTTGTCGTGTTCACTGCACGGCGGGGTTCCGTCGCCAATTATCCGCCAGCAGGACAAGCATTGATGATCGATAGCGTTGACTTGCCCCCGTGCCTGTGAGGATTAAATTTTCGAGCGAGAGTCAATGCATGGGTCAGGTTGTCGCAGCGCCGTACGTGTGTGAATTTCCAATGCCCGATATGGTGATTATTCGAATCTCCGGTCAGTTGCCTGTTGCTTGTCGCCATCTTGAACTTGCAATTTCGCGATATGGGACGGAACGAGGGGGACAGGGTATCTGAATCTCACCCCCGATGAACCCCTTCCCTCGTTCAGCCCTCATACAGTCCCATCCGCGGTTCCTATTCGACATGGATCTCTCGGGACGTCCGCACTGCCGTGTCCGGCGGTGGCCAGCCAAGGATGTGAAAAGAGGATGGTGTGCGGGCAGATTACACACCAATCGCCTCAGCCCCCCTGCCTGCCGCTGACGACATGCAGTGCGACGCTGACGGCACGACGTTCATTGTCCATCGAGGCAATAGAGCCGATGATAAGGACAGCCTGAACCCTGGCACAAACGTCCTGAGCGTGGCGTCGTAAAATTGAGCCTCGACTTTTTCCAACCTCCGGCTGCCCTATCAATTTATGCGTATGCAATGTTGCTTCTTCCATAAATATTGCCGCGCTGCTTCATTTGTGGCGACTGGCTGCTTGAGGAGGCGTTGACCGTGTCACGGCTTTCTAATTTCCATGCCTGGTGTCTGGTATTCGAACTTTAGGGGCCTGGCCCCCCTTCGATACCTAGCTCGCGCGCGACTGACTGCTGCCAGTGGCACCGACCCAACAATCGGCAAACAGAAGCTGAGAACCCCCTCCAAAGGGCCAGTTTAGTGCCTGTTTCCTGTTCACGCTGGCACTCAGAGGGCGGTGCTGCCCAATGGGGTCACGCCGAGACCTTTCAAGGATCCCTTCGACCGTGTCTCATCTCAAGGGCTGACTCGTTTTGCTCGTGTGCGCCCCAGGGAATTCGTTTGCCAAGGCTCTTGGATTGCAGCCGCGTGAGACCCAACGTGTCGCCCGCCCTCGCTATCGGATAGTTCGGTTCTCTGCCTAACATCGTGCTGGATGTTCCTGGTCGCACTGATGCATGTTAGATTATCAGGGTCCGCATTGCTCAAAGGTCAGTCTGGGCGAGCGATTCAGGCCCGCGCGACCATATTCCACTTGCGTTGTGTTCATCGATGGTCATGACATCGTAACCTTGAAACCTCGCCCCTTACTCGTCGAATCCCGAGAGGTCCACTACGACTGGGTGTTCCTCTGTACTGGCTGATATGACTGGTAATATCAAAGCTCTGACGAGTTGAGAAAAGGTCGGTGTTGAACATCAACTACTCCGATGCTCCTTACAGTCACCACTTAAAGATGCCCTTGCGCCCTTTGGTTGCTTCTGTTCTTCAATCCCAGTCAGGACAAATTACTCACTGCTGGGACCGAGCGTTCGTAATTGGAGACTGTAGGTGCAGGTCGGTCTAGAATGTTCAATTGGGCGATCAGAGTTTGACACCCATGGTGCTAGAGGCATGGCGTTATCCCAGACTGGCGCTGGCGATCGCATGCAAAGGCTTGTCGAGAAACTGCAAAGTCGGATAACCGGCATGTTGAATTCTGGACTAATCAGTATCTGGAGAGTAGAGGGCAGCCTGCATGCATTACGCATCCTGCCGGTGAAGACGGTTTCAGCGCCGCTGGTCGAGGTTGCACTGGAATGATAGGCTGCGATGACTGCTCCAGACTGAGAACGACATTTCTTCTGCGTACCTCTTGGGCTCAGAGTCGTTCCGGCATGCTGACAAGCATTAGTCTCTCAGCTGATGGCCAGCCATGCAGCTCGAGACTCTGAATGGCCATTCGATTTTGCGATGCATCGGGACGGGTTCCTGAAATCGCCAGCGTCAAAGAAGAAACCCGTCATATTCTTAGGATTTCGTACTCAAGGCCAGCGATCGGTTGTTCCGATGCTCTTCGCACACTAGTGACCGTTGCTGAATGCCACCCTTGCCAGATTCTTCATGAGCCGAATGAGACCCAGGCGAAGAACGACAAGGGCCTGGGTGATTGTTGGTGGAATAGTAGCTGTAGCGGAAACCTAGAGACATCCACACATCCTGTTATAAGCCCATTGGGGTCTTGTGAAGAACTGTCGTCGCAAAGTCACCCTGCCCCGGGATCAGACTCGCCAGTTGGTCGGAGGAGCAAAACTGTCTATTTCAAAGCTGCAGTAGCCTGTTGATAAGACGCAAAAGCGCTACTTTTTTTTTTTTGCTGGAAGCTGTTGAGGAGGTCCGAATGGGAGGAAGCATGCCAGTCAGAGTGGATAGTGAAGGCCAAGCTGCGGTCCCACAAAAGCCGCAGCGAGGGCACGTGACGAACGACAATTAAAGGCAGCTGGACTCCACCGACACGGGACGCGCCTGGAGCACGCGCTGTGAGAGACGCGAACCACTCCTCGACGCGCTCCTGGCTGGCGGGACGATAAGCTCCTCCAATCTCCTACTGTGAACTGCAGATTGTCGGACACACTCGTCATGCATAGGACTCCCCAATGCCATCTCTCGTACTAGTTGACGACGTCCGGAGTATATCGAATCATCTTTGTTTTGTAATCTGATTGTATCAACACTGTCGTTCTTTCCCCGTCGTGTTTCTAGTACTACTCCGGTGCTGAGCACCCGCGATCTGACGAAAGGACCCTGAAAATGGTCGAGAAGCGCGCAACACCGGCGCGAACGCCGGCGAGGCTGTCCAAGACGCCTTCAGGCAGCACCCAGAAGTCTATCACGAGCTTCTTCTCCAAGCCGGCAACTTCCTCAGCCACCAAGGCAGCAGCATCCACTCCGACGTCAACGGCTACGCCAACACAGAAGCCCCCAAAGATGGAATCTCCTTGCCTGAAAGAGTCTACCAACAAGTCCAACACACTCTCGAAGATCAAGCGCCCTGCCAATGTAACACCCGTTCCTAGCAGTGACGCCCTTGAACCGCCCAGCTCCCAGGAGAACATGGATTCCACAGTGACGAAGGTAAACAGCCCACAAGCCCCCTTACTGCTGACCGTTACTGATCTGTTCGTTGCGTAGAAGGCGACCATCACTTCCAATGTCCTACCCAGCAGCCCTTCCCGTAAGGTATGTGGCGACATCCAATCGCCGAAATATGCACCCAAACTGACATTATGCTATGACAGACGAGGAAGGCGGTGAACTATGCCGAGTCCTCGGACGAGTACGACGATCCTTTCGACGACGTGCCAGCTCCCCGAAACCGTCGCCGTGTTAGAGCTCGTGGCGCGGTTCTGGATGACGAAGACGACTTTGCCGCAGACCCAGACAACTTCAACCCTGCTGAAGAGGATGAAGACGAAGGTACAATACCCATGATTGGCGCAGCTAGTTCTCTTTACTTACATGCTCACAGAAATGGCCGATTTCATCGCCTCGGATGACTCAGACGAAGAACCGACTACAAAGAAGCGAAAGCGACCCGCGAAGAAGGCAGCTCCTCGCAAGAGGACTGCCTCTGCGGTTCCCACCTCGCCTATTGTGGAGCCTGCTACGAATGATGATGGCGAGGATCTTGATATGGATGACCTGCCCCCACACTCGACAGCTCAACAGTGGAAATTCGACCCCGATGCCGTGGTCGAACCCGGCTCGAGAGCCGCTCGTCCACCTGCTGCGAAGAAGTCATCAGCCGTATTCAAATCGAAGGTCAAGGCCCATACCCAGGAGCCGAGCGATCGATACCCGTGGCTTGCGAATATCACTGATATCGACCGCAAGTCTCCAGGCGACCCTGAGTACAACCCATCCAGTATTTACATCCCCCCTGGAGCATGGAACAAGTTTTCCCCCTTTGAGAAGCAATACTGGGCGATTAAACAAAATTTGTGGGACACAATCGTTTTCTTCAAGAAGGGCAAGTTCTTCGAACTGTACGAAAACGACGCGACGATTGGTCATCAGCTTTTCGACTTCAAAATGACGGATAGGGTCAATATGCGCATGGTCGGCGTGCCCGAGAGCTCTCTCGACATGTGGGTGAATCAATTCGTAGCCAAAGGCTTCAAGGTCGCCCGCGTCGACCAGATGGAGTCTGCTCTTGGCAAGGAGATGCGTGAACGCGATGACCAAGCGGCGAAGAGCAAAAAGGTTGACAAGATTATCCGGCGTGAGCTGGCGTGCATCCTGACCGGAGGCACGCTGGTTGAAGGCAGCATGCTTCAGGACGATCTCGCGACTTACTGCGCCGCTATCAAGGAGTCCATCACGGATGGGATTCCGTCTTTCGGCATCTCGTTTGTGGATTGCGCCACTGGCCAATTCTTCATCACAGAGTTCGAGGACGATGTTGACTTGACCAAGTTCGAGACCTTTGTGGCCCAAACATCCCCCCGTGAACTTCTGTTAGAGAAGTCACTCCTCTCGAGCAAAGCCTTGCGGATCCTGAAGAACAACACTTCGCCAACCACCATCTGGAACTACAGAAAACCAGGCCTCGAGTTCCTAGATGCCGATGTCACTCGCCGGGAGCTTGAGACGGGCGGATATTTCGATGGTGACGGCGAGAGGGAAGGAGGCTGGCCCGCTGTTCTTGCAGAAGCAAAGGAGAAGGACCTTGCCATGTCTTCGCTGGGTGCCTTGGTAAAGTATCTTCAGCTTCTCAAGATTGAGCAGAGTCTCTTGTCGCAGGGCAACTTCGAGTGGTACAACCCTATTCGACGAAACGGAACCCTCATTCTTGACGGCCAGACACTCATCAACCTGGAGGTATTTGCCAACAGTGCGAACGGCAGCACAGAAGGGACGCTGTTCACCCTCCTCAACAAATGTGTGACGCCGTTTGGCAAGCGCCTTTTCCGGCAGTGGGTGTGCCATCCTCTCTGCGACATTGACCGGATCAACGAGCGCCTGGACGCTGTGGACATGTTGAACTCGGACCGCAGCGTCCGTGAACAGTTCTCCGCTCAGATGACAAAGATGCCGGACCTTGAGAGGCTGATTTCTAGAATCCACGCTGGGGTTTGTCGACCTGATGACTTTGTCAAGGTTCTCGAAGGCTTTGAGCATATCGAGTACACAATGAGTCTCTTGGGTGCGTGGGGCGGTGGCAAGGGTCTCGTCGACAGGCTTATATCCTCCATGCCCAACCTAGACGAGCCGCTCAGCTACTGGAAGACGGCTTTTGACAGGATGAAGGCGAAGAATGACAGAATGTTCCTCCCGGAAAGAGGCATCGAAGAGGACTTTGACGAGAGCCAAGACCGGATTGCCGAAATCAAAAAGGACCTGGGCAAGCTTCTTGAGAAGAAGAAGGCTGAGCTGAAATGCAAGACGCTCAAGTTCACAGATATTGGAAAAGAAATCTTCCAGATTGAGGCACCCAAGTCGACCAAGGTTCCTTCCAGCTGGAGGCAGATGTCGGCCACGTCAAGCGTCAAGCGGTATTATTTCGATGCCTTGACAGAGCTAGTACGGGACTTGCAAGAGGCTGAAGAGACCCACGGACAGATCATGAAGGAAGTTGCATCGCGCTTCTTCCGTCGTTTCGATACCGATTACACTACGTGGCTGCAAGCGATCCGCATCATCTCCCAGCTCGACTGCCTGGTCAGCCTCGCGAAGGCTTCCTCGTCTTTGGGCGAGCCAAGCTGCCGCCCGCAGTTTGTTGACGAGGAGAGAAGCCTCGTCGAGTTTGACGAACTGCGCCACCCGTGCATGCTGAACACAGTTTCTGACTTCATTCCCAACGCCATCGAACTGGGCGGTAAGTCGGCCAAGATCAACCTTCTTACGGGCGCCAACGCGGCCGGAAAGTCAACGGTTCTTCGCATGGTAAGTCATTGCTATTGATTCGATCTCGGTCTTCTCGCTGACATGAACCAGACCTGCACAGCCGTCATCATGGCCCAGATCGGATGCTATGTCCCCGCGACCTCCGCCCGCCTAACACCCGTGGACCGCATCATGTCTCGCCTCGGCGCCAACGACAACATTTTTGCCTCGCAGTCAACTTTCTTCGTCGAGCTCTCCGAGACGAAGAAGATCCTCGCCGAGGCGACGCCCCGCTCGCTCGTCATCCTTGACGAGCTCGGACGCGGCACAAGCTCCTACGACGGCGTCGCCGTCGCCCAGGCCGTCCTTCACCACGTCGCCACGCACGTCGGCTGCATCGGCTTCTTCGCGACGCACTACCACTCCCTCGCCACCGAGTTTGAGAACCACCCCGAGGTCCGCGCCCGCCGCATGCAGATCCACGTCGACGAGGCCGAGCGCCGCGTCACCTTCCTGTACAAGCTCGAGGACGGCGTCGCCGAGGGCAGCTTCGGCATGCACTGCGCCGCCATGTGCGGCATTAACAATCGCATCATTGAGCGCGCAGAGGTCGCCGCCCGCGAGTGGGAGCACACGAGCCGCCTGAAGGAAAGCCTCGAGAAGGCCAAGACAGGCTGCTACATCCCGCTGGGCATGCTCAGCGACGTCGCGTCTCTGCTGCGGGACGAGGAGGAGGTGGGCAATGTCGACGTGCTGCTTCGGGCTGTGGAGGCCATGTGATGGCTGTGTCTCTATTTATTTCCGGGTTTCTTGTTGGAGGATGTATCTATGGCATCATGTGGGTTTGACCTTGGCCGTTGCAGCTTCAGAGATCAGGTGTTCGGTGTAATCATGTGATAGGGGTTCGTGTTTGATCAGTACTAGACGATTAGTGGAGGAGACTGGCGCATAGGCCAGAAATTGAGACATGATTCTTGTTACCAAAAGGAACGCGTTGCATCGCGTAACTGGAATATCGATGGGCTGGCGCCGCTGGTATGGTCCTCCAGCCCAGACTAACATCGAGGCCTGCTGCTCTACTTGACTGTTCTGTCTGGCCCATTCGTATCATACGACTACGTCGTCGGGTATTACATTAACTGACTGGGTATCGAGTCACTTTATGAATTTTGTTCTGCGTGCTCGCAACGCTATGCACTTGTATCACACTGTCGCCGGCAACTCATGCCACGGTTGCGGGACCATCGCGCAGAGCGGCGCCCATCGTTGCGCCGTCCAAAGAACGGCAAAATGCAACAACAGCAGGAGGGCACTGGTGCGGACCTCGCGCGTGCCCAGGCTGCCAACATTGTTTCGGCGCTGACCGATCCAGCCGGCCCGAGTATGCATGCTGCCGCGTCTGCTTCGGGCGTCGAGGATGCCTAGGTCTAGCGCGGCCAGGGCGATGAGGGAGGCGCCGATCCAGGGGTTGAACATGTAGGGCCAGCAGGGTCGGGCGAGGGTGGCCAGCTTGCCGAAGAAAATTCCCAGGCGAAGAAGAAGAGGCGCCGACGCCTCACTAAGGCCGGCCAGTTGAGAACCGTAATGCCCAGCAAGCACGAGCTTGTGTTGAATGTCGCCCCTCCATGTTGTTGGGGGTGCCATTAGCAGAGGAGGTATGGCGGATATGGACGGTCTTCTTGAGGCAGTTCCCTCGGATGAGGTAGGTTCTGGTGTTATGGGGGGGAAATCCTCTCGTGAGGGTGAAGAGACTATCGGTTGAGCACGTTGCCTTGAAGGGCTGGTACTATCACGGCGGAATCCGTTCTGCAGCCTAGGGCGAGGTTGAACAACGTCGCTTGTTTCGATGGACGCGAGAACACTGGGTCGGCGTGTGGATCTGTCGAAGGACTGCGACTTTTGTGGATCTGTCGAAGAATTTAGTCATTCGGCATCTCATCTCGTCCATGATGCGATCGATTCACAAACCTGGGACCGGGGTGTTTGGTGGCATCGGGGAATCAAGGTTCTGAACCCTACGGCCAGGCAGGCCCATAGAAGGGCTTGCACTACGTCCAGGGGGGATGCCATCCAATATTGTCTCTCCCTTCATGGCAGCAAGAACTTCGTTGGCGCTGGGTCGTTGTACGGGGT
The DNA here is from genome assembly GCF_003724135.2 of Verticillium nonalfalfae. Lineage (NCBI taxonomy): Eukaryota > Fungi > Ascomycota > Sordariomycetes > Glomerellales > Plectosphaerellaceae > Verticillium > Verticillium nonalfalfae. Next base: position 79,485 of record NW_021167266.1, read on the forward strand.
CCAGGGCGAGAAGCCTCTTGAGGAGCTGGTAAAGCTTCGGTGGTAGATCAGGACGTTCTCTCCGTTCATCCTGGAAGCCCTGCCAATCGGTTATTTCGGCACGCAGTTCATCAATGTCCTCCAGCTCCTCGTTGATTGTATTGGCGTTCTGATAGGGTAGGCGGCCAAAACACATAAAGTACAGAATCATGCCGAGGGAGAAGATATCGGATTTAGTGGTGAAGTTGCCGTAGAAGCCCGTTGCATGGTCCTTCTTCAGGACTTCGGGTGCGCAATAGGAGATGGTGCCGGTGGAGCCCGTGGAATTCCGCACTTGTCCTCCGGGCTGAACCTCTCCGAAATCGCTGATCAGACAGATCAGATTGCCTCCCTCCCTATGTAAGAGACAATTGCTCGGCTTGAGGTCGCGGTGGATGTAGTTGGCCGCGTGGAGATATGAAAGACCGGACGTCACATCCCTGAACAGGGAATAAATCTCCTCAAAAGAGAGATGCCGTTGTGAGACTGGAGCTCGCTCAGACTGGCCCTTGGACCTCCTCCGCAGGCGCGCTTTGAGCTCTTCCTTCGTGGTCTGCTTCGGTTGGTCTCCGTTGATGTAGTTGAGAAGATCGCCGCCGTTGCAGTACTGCTGCAGGATAAAGGCACAGGCAACGCTGGGTCCGAACCGAATAAGCTTGACATCTTCGAGCCAGACGTGTCGGTAGGACACGAGATTGGGATGAGAGAGCTTCGCCAAGAGCTCGACCTCGATGAGAACTTTCTCTAGCCAAGCATGGTCGTCTCCGACCGGCACGCGCTTGCATGCAAAGTGTCCTGTGGGGGTTAGCACCTCGGGCTTGACAAGAGTCATTCCTGAGCGACGAGCATACCCAGATGGCAACCATCAATCTCGTGGCGGACCAGCAGCACGACTCCCTTGCCGCCACGTCCTAGCTCCCGCTCCTCGACGAAGAATGTATTGAAATAGTTCGGACTGAAAGCCTCCCGGCGAATGCGGCTACCTTGCTGCACACGGGGGGTGCTGGATACGAACTCGGCATCGTCAACTTCTTCAAAAGCGGCCGGCTGAGCTTGTGGCAGAACAGGACGGATCAGGCGTCGAATGGGACTAGACGGGGGTTCGCTGGCTTCTGGTTCGCCGTGCCCAGCACGCAACATGCGAAAATAGCCTGGATCAACGTATGAGTCCTGCTGCGAGGATGCCTCGAAACCATGGCGGTCTGGGGACGATGGGCGCAATGGCTGGTGGCAGGTCGGGCATTCGGTGACGCTTCGGATGGCGAGTCTTTGGGAGGCGGGATCGCGAACGACAATGGCATTCCGGTGGCGTCTATGTCACAAGAAAATCAGCAAGAATGCAGCAGATGATTCGAAGGAGCCTGAAGCGACTCACAGAACGATCTCGCGACCCTCTTGGGGGTGGTATGGTATTAGAGACATCGTGGAGGGGTTGAAGTGGATTGACGTCAGACTGCCGCTGTTTTGGCGACGGTCCTCATGTCGAAACTGGTCGTCGAAACCTGTATAACTTAAGTGGCAGGCTACTGTAAGGACACAATGCAAACGAGGCGATTCGAAGGTGCAGGTGATTCAGATCTGCAGCGGCTGTGTTGTTCTTCTTTTTCGATGTAGCTATGCTCGGTCGAGCATGTCGGTGAGCCAGTAAACGACAGGCCGGCAATGGCCCTGAATGCGGGCAGCTTCAGCTCCCCAAGCGCCTTTCGCCTGGTGGATCAGGCGGGGTAGCACGCTGACATAATCTTACCCGATGCCTGTGGCAGGCGCTGATTGAGTTCTTCTTGGTCTCCATCCTCACTCTTGGGTACCTTACCTAGGACACTACCTAGACATTCTGTCACTCCAACAGTCCAACTTTTCTGAGAGCGGTAGATGGAATTGTACACCGCCCAATAGGGAAAAAAATTCCCAACACCTGCTTCCATGGAGACCTTCCTAGAAGAGATGGCCCCCCAACAGCGTCTCGCGTCTTGGGTCACCTAGGCGGAAACCCATCTCCGTGCTTACACCAGCACCAAAAAGTCATTTCGGCATAACTTCAATACTCAGACCCAGGATTCCCCACAGGCTAAACACAGAGATCGCACCACGTGTGACAGAAGCCAGCCCATTCGGTGGCCAGACGCCGTTGGGGAAGCTGGAGAAAGACACCAGCTTCTCGACACCCCTTCGGGGAAACTTCTTCCTCGATCCAGGGGAGCTCTAGCGGACAGGACCCACTTGCTGGGAAGCTCACCCAGACCGTTCCTTTACAGGACATCGACACCCGCTTGCCGCTGAACATGCCTACCTATACCTCTCAAATCCTCCCCGCGACCTTCGGAGGTCGTGTCGTGCCGCTTTCCTTGGGAAATGCCGTACAAGTTGTCCGGCACCGCCATTTATACGACATGCTCATAATCTGATTTGATCACCTCGATACCTGTCTTCACCTCCTCACCATTGCGATGACCACCACTCTGCTGAGAGGAGCCGCGTTCATCACAGGTGCAGCATCAGGTACGCCGCTTCTCTCTCTCTGTCGAGCCAGCGAGACATCACATCGCTGACACCACAACAGGCATCGGTCAATACACGGCCCTCGCCTTCGCCAAGCACGGCATCACCCGCCTCGCCCTGGCCGACATCAACGGCCCCCTCCTCGCCAAGGCGAACGCAGCCCTGCAAGCCCAGCACCCGGCCCTCGAGATTCTGACCCTCGACCTCGACGTCCAGAAGCCGTCCGAGGTCGACCGCGGCATCGCCGAAACGGTCCGCCGCTTCCGACGCCTCGACGTCGCCGTCAACAACGCCGGCATCGGCGGCTCCGGCCGCGCCACGCACGAGATCGACGAGGCCGAGTTCGCCCGTGTCCTCGACGTCGACCTCCACGGTGTGTGGCGCTGCCAGCGCGCCGAGCTGCGCGCCATGCTCGCCCAGGACGACCTCGGCCCCCGTCGCGGCCGCGGCCGCATCGTCAACGTCGCTTCCATGTACGGCCTCGTCGCCCCCGCCCACCACCTCGCCCACACGGCCTATACGACGGCCAAGCACGGCGTCCTCGGCCTCACGCGCGCCGACGCCAACACGTATGGCCCGCGCGGCATCCGCGTCAATGCCATCTGTCCCGGCTACGTCGAGACGCCGCTCGTGCAACAGGCCATGTCCGCCGCGGCCGACTCGCCTCTCGCCAACGATATCGCCCGTACGCCGCTGCAGCGGATCATGCAGATGGAGGAAGTCGCCGACTGCATCGCGTTCCTGGCCTCAGACATGAGCAGTGCCATGCAAGGCGCGGCCCTCGTTGCAGACGGCGGCTTCACGATACAATGAGAGGCTCAGGGGTAGTTTGAGGCAAGCATGGAAATGAATTCACGTGATGAAATTACAATGACTTGGTTTGCATGACCAATCTGAACCGCTGATAAGACATCAAGGAGAGCAGACAATTTCGTTGAGCGGGCTTATGCCTTCCTTCCACATCCTCGGACAAGGAAAATCCAAACACCAACACCAAACTAAAAGGCTGCGAAAGATCCAAAATGAGAAGATTGCTACACTCTCAGAAGCTGAAGAAATCCAAGTCGTGATTCCGTGCCGGTCCACCACTTTCAATATCAGTCCCTCTCGTCTTGTCCGCCGTGACGCTGTTCACGAGCCCGCTCAAGCTCACAGGACTAAGCGCGTCCAGGCCGCCCTCGCTGTCCATCCAGTCCATCCCTGCCGCTTCTCTCGGCTTGCCGTCGTCAAGACCTTTCTCTCCTACGCTTGCCATAGACCCTCTGAGGCCGTCTGTCTCACCTCTTGATCCACTGTAGAGGCCATGCGAGAGCATGCTTGGGGCGACGCCGCCGCCGAGCACAGAACTGGCACTCAATCCTGCAGGCCCGGCGTTCCAGATGGCGTTGCCGCCATCACCGCCGCTGACTCTTGTGAGAGACCATGCGTCCGATTGTGGCGGCACAACGACGTAATCGTCCGCAGGTCTGTTAGTTTCATCGCCATCATTGTCGATTGCGCTGCCCGACAAAAAATCGAGACTAAATCCCGGATGCGACGTGTCAGTCGTGCTGCTTAGCGTATACATGGCTGGATCCAACTGATTGGAGTAATGGCGTGCCCCATAAGAATGGCTGCTCTGCGGAGGCGTAGGCTGCGTCGGTCCCGGGGCGAAAAACGGAGGCGGCGGGCGTGTGAACTCGCTGGCACGCCGGGAGCCCGGAGGCCGTCTCCGCTTGGAAGCCGGAGCGATGGCATCGGCAAGAGCAGTGGAGTCGCGTCGGGCGGGGATTGATGGCCCGGACCACGGGTCCATCTGCTGAGCTTCAGCTTCCGGCCTCAATTGGGCGAGGACAGCCTGCAGCAGCGTGTCCATGCGTGCAGCTGGGTGGTAGGTATGGGACATGTCAGAAACGGCACAGGCAAGAATCTCGAGGTAGCCAAGATAGGTCGATCGGTCAGTGGGGTTGGCGTTGTGCGCCAGGGCGGCGATGAGGGCTGTGGCAGCCGTGCCCGCATGCTGTATTCCTGTGACGAAGATCTTCGTCCCGTCGAAACGCTGACGGTGCTGCCAGAAGATGCGAGCTACGCGAATGGCCTGCTGAGTACAAATGCTTCGCGAGAGCGAGGTGCGACTGTCGTCCACCATGGAATGCGGATCACCCATGCCCAGACCCAGTACATGAGGGTCAGTAACAGGGTTGATAGCTCCGAAGGGGAGCCCTGCCCGATCGTGTGGTGTTTGGGGCGCATGAGCCTCTGGTGAAGGATGGGACCCGGTGCTGGCGCCATCGCCAGATGCCCCGTACTTGGCCCAGGGACGGTGAAGAAGAATCATTGAGACGTGGTACTGCTGATGCAGAAGAAAGAAACTGTAGGGTGCCGTCCTGATATTGGCAGGCTTCCATTGCAAGTGGTCGGGCAAGCGGCGGTACCAGTTCTGGAGCTGGCGGTCAAGATTGATGACGTGCAGGTATGCATTGTCCTCGGCGTCGGCGCCGACGCCCGAAGCATCTGTGATGCCCTGTTGATCCGGAGAGATGTTGGCGTTGCGGCTGCTAGAGACTCGATTGTTTTCCCGAGTCTCCACGATACGGCCAGCAAGCTCCATCAATTCAATGAGCTGCTCATAAATTTCAATACCAGTGGACTTCTTGTCTGGTGTCGATGTGCCATCCTGTAACATGGACGAGAGTTGGGAAAAGTGTTTGGATAGGAGATCCATGCCGATGTCTTGGTTCTTGATGCTCGTAGGTCGCCCCAGAAATAGAGCCCAGTACTTGTCATAGATGACGCAAGCCCGCATGGCCATGTGCCGGATATCTATCTCGATATCACTGATACCATTGTCGCGGCAGTCGAGATGAAGGCCAATGTCGAAAGCCAATCGATTGGCCATGCCCGAATACATCCAGCCTGTGTTATCTCTGCCGACACCGCACTCCAGGTCTCCTAGCAGCAGGAGGGCCTGGACGCTCGGGATACCTCCGGGACGCTCAAGTTCAATGTCGAGCATATACTTTGCCTCGCGATGGAGGGTGCTTTCGCGGCTTCCTATGGTAATGCGTCGCATGTCGTCTCGGCCAAAGTCGGCGAATCTGAAGCCCATGGCGAGTATAGCAATGTGCAAGAAACTTGAGTAGAATCGTGGGCTTTGCGCATCGCGGTCAGCCTCAAAGGCCTCTTGATGGATAATGTTGAGAACCGAGTTGTAGTAGCCCCAGAAGTTGTCCATAAGGTAAGCATGCGTCTCAGAAGAGAGCGAGCGGATGATGCGCTCAGCACGACGGACTTGCTCAGGGGGCTCGCGGGCGTCGAGATGGTCTTGTGTGTCTGTGTAGACGTGGCTGTTGGCGGTAGGGCCGAAGAACCGGATGCGTCCAGAGAGCTGATCGAAGGACAAATTACCCTTGGTAGAGAGAAGTCGATGAACCATGTCCTCTTGTCTTGGGTCTAGCATACGGAAAGGCGATGTTTCTTTGACGCCGGGGGGCGGCGGAATGGAGTACGAGGAAGAATTGCCATTTTGACTCGCCGCCTGCTGGTCGCTCTCTTGGATGGAGAACTCCTCATTGGCTGAATCGGGGGGTGAAGGCACCTCTGGCAAAGGCGAATATGTTGTTGAGGGCTGTGCGGGGGGCTGCGTTTGGTTGTGGGCATCCTTGATCTGTTCGTCTGAGGATTTACTCTGCCCTTCGTGTCGAGTTTTTGGTGGATGAGCCGCCGGCGGTGGTTCAACGCCTTTCTCCTCGAGAAGACCTTCGAGCAAGGCGATCCGTTCCGAGAGTGACGACATGTAGGCTTTCGAGATGGGTCTGCATGGAATGGGTCAGTTCGATGGCCTCGAATGAGACGCCTGAGAATAAGAGAAGCGTACCGCCGCCTTTCGTCATCATTCTTAATGACACAATCAGTTCCGGAACGTTTGCACTGAGTACATTCATTGTCACCCTTGGGAACGACACAGCGGATTCGACGCTCGCGGCACGACGCACAGGCAACTGAAGCTCTGTGGCGAATCTGCTGCTTATTGGAACTGGATCGGGGGGCGGCATTTCGAGGCGAGACATTCTCCTGAGAGGTCACGCCAGTAGTCTCCTCGGAGGCAGACTTGGTCTCATTATGGTTGGCCATGATGAAGCCAGGAACGATGTGATAGGCCTTGACGAAGCGGCAAACGACAGCAGATGGAGAAACGATCAGGAGCTGGGTTTTGTTGCGAAGTCTACTTGAATAGCTGTTGAGACACCAGGGTTCATCGAATAACAAATCGATTCAAGAAGGCTCTCGCGGATGTAGTAGATGAGTGGAAGCTTCGCGCAGGGGAGGAAAAGATGAGGGAGTATGTTTCAAGGCCTCAGCCCAACAGAACTGGAACAGGACCTGGCTGGGTTCTAGGTCTTGAGGCAAAGCCCCACATTCTGGGCCAGAAGCAGCACCTGGCCTGCAGGCAAGCAGCTTGGACTAGTGCAGGAGCTTTGGTGTGCAGGCGCGGCAGTCTGAAGCTGGGATGGAGAAGGTACAATGGAAGAGAAGAGGGTGGCACCTGGCAGTGTTGGAATCCATGGGTCATTGGGCATTGCGCTACTCCTCAACCCCTTGTGGCCGACTCCCATCACGCCCCTCCACGAACATGAGATCATACTCGTCCATCGTGCCAGCCTAAGGGGTTCGGTTGCAGGCGGGGTCTTTTGTCAAGCCCGTTTACCCTGCTTGCCATATCTCGCTCTTTGTTGGCCAGCAAGACACGGAGAAACCCATACACAGCGGGCTCTCACTCCAGGCAACTCGACGGATGGCGCACTAGAACCCCTTCGCATAGGGCGTTCTGACGGCCGCTGCCGTGAACCTCGAATCGAGCTCAAGACCTCAAATACCACACAGCCGATCTTTTGAACAGGAGCCCATGTTGGTTACTACAACACCCCAGCAGTCGCCTCACGACTCGAATCGGAGCGCGCGCTCCCAGAACCATCCCGTAATTTCTGCCCCAGATTCCACTTTCCCCGGATTCTCAACATCTTGCTCCCCTTTGCCCAGGCGTGATGGCAAGGGTCACGCGCACGCCATGTATCTACGGCATGTCTAGGACCCCTTCAACAACGCCTAGGCCGCCTTCGCGACGGCCGCCACCCCTGTCATCCCCTGTGACCACGACCGAGACGCCGCATTACCGCTAAAGGACGCCCAAGTCTCGTCGTCTCGAGACGCATCAGAAGGAGAGGCCAATCAAGTCTCATCTCCACACGAGCAGTTTCCGCGGCTCCAGAGCTATTGCCCCGGCTAGTCCCAGTTGTTGGAGAAATAGCCGGAGCACGGGGGCGGGGTCGTGAGGAAAACGAATCAGACGCCATCCTAGGGAAGCATGCGCAGCAACCCCGCGTTGGACCCCAGATATAATGACTCGGGAAAGGCCCAACTGGCTGGATCCATGACACGCGTAGGAATTGAATACGACGCCAACCTGTGTCATGCAACCTTCGGTCTGCTCGCGTTCGCACGACGTGGGCGAGGCATCAATTTGATCGGCGTTTCTCAGTACTTGCACATCCATATGCACTGCACTGTGACGAAACAACGCAGCACATTCTCGGAGTATTAGGTCAATTGTTCAAGACCAGCAGCATACAGGGACTAGTTGTACCAATCCATGGTTCTGAAATCAGGCCAAATCCAGCTGCCCGCGCAAGGCACAGGTCTTAAGCGAACCTAACATGTGGTACTTTCACGACGTGAGACTAGGGACAGCTTGCCGGTTCGCGCGACGACGTGCTGGGACTATCTTGGTGAAGGTCATAAAAAGGCTAGCATGTCGTCGGCTTAGTGGACCACGAGACACAGTACCAACCCGGCCGAATCAGGTCAGAAACTATGGCCATCAAAGCGCCAAACCAGTCCAGGGCCCCGCCAACACCACTTGCGGCAACCAAAGATGGCGGCTTATGGTCAGTCCCAGACTGCCGTTCGCAGCGTGGCAGCCACGTTGAGTCAGTGGCCTGAATCATCGCCTGATATTTCCTAAACAGTTTTTACTAGACATTGGAAAATCTGGAGCACGATGTTGTGAGCACGTTGCACCCGCGTTGGGTGGCCCTTAGCCAACGGTCCCTGTCGATCCTGCCATAAATTCATGATCCAGCCCGGACAAGCACCATCAACTCATTTCATCACTTCAGACCATAGGATGAATAAGATTCTATGCAGAATGCTGTTTCTCTCAAATGATATACGCACACAAGAATGCGTCTTCGTCCTCTGCCCTGATAACAACATGGACTCGTCGCCTTGCGTACAATCCGTCGGTGTAACGCCAGCCATACGATGCAAATTCGCACACAAGCACAGGGGAATCAATCAACGTTCCAGTCGTGATCATGATCCCGAACATATGTGCTTAAACCAAGGACATTCTTGGTCGTATTCGCCTTGATCTCGCCGTCGCCAAGGAACGCGAACCTATTGGCGTAACGGTACCGAATATTATAGTCCTCGAATCGTGGAGTCTTGATCGATTTGAGGAAATGGATTGTCTTGAGCTACATTAGCGATTGAAACATCAGTCGGGTGAACGATACGAAGGACTTACGCAGCCAGGCCACAGGTAGATGCGGTTCTTGATCTTGCCGTCCTTGAACCAACTCCTGCAGCTCTCTTTGAAGACTGTTGTCTTGTGGAACTCGTCAAAGTGGGCGTAAATGTCGTCGAGGGCGTCTTGCTTGACATCTATGGAGCGGATGTTCTCGTGCTGAATCTTCTTCATCATCTGGATTGCGTACTCGATTGTCGTCTCGATAGAGGGCAACAGCGTGCCCGACGACCATGTTGCACCCGGGCCCTACAAAGCATCAGTCTCAGGATAGATAAAGGCACTGCAAAACTTCGACTTACCACAATGGTGTAGTAGTTGGGGAACCGTGGCGCTGACACACCCATGTAGAGGTTGACGCTGTCGCCCCAGTCTTCGTTCAGCGTCTTGCCGGTTCCGTTGACGAGCTTGAAGGCTGGTCTGAAGGCGACGTTGAAGCCAGTCGCGCACACGAGAATGTCAATCTTGTGCGTTTCGCCGTCCGCGGTGATGATGCCCTCGGGCACAATCTGCTTGATACCTCCAAACACTGGCTTCACATTCGGCTGCACCAGGGCCTCGAGGTACCCGTCACCAGGCGAGATGCGACGACAGCCGGGAGCCCAGTCGGGAATGATGAACCTCTTCAGCTCCTCGTTACCAGGCCCGATGCGCCTCTCCATCTCGTCCTTGATGACCTGGCGGAACTGATCCGAGAGCTCGGAGCCCTGCTGGTACATGCCGAAGAGGGAGTTGATCTCAGCCTCTATCCTCTTGCGGAACATGAGGTGATACTCCGGGTCGTCGCGGAACCTTTGTTTGTCCTCCTCGGTAAACGTGTACTGCCTCTTGCCCGGCTGCGCACCCTCCTTGTCCTTCCGCAGATCCGTCTCGAGGACGCCGCCTCCGAAGGGGGGCGAAATCCACGTCGACGAACGCATAAAGACCTTGAGGTTTGTCCCGGCGACTTTCTGCAGCGCCGGCACAATCTGGACGCTCGTGCTACCGGTGCCGATGACGCCGATCGTCTTGCCCTCGAAATCGACCGCGTGGTCCCAGGCCGCCGAATGCATTTTGGGGCCGGCAAAGTCGTGCAGGCCCTCGACGTCGGGCCATTTCCAGTTGTTGAGGATGCCGGTGCCGTTGACGAGGACGTGGCACCAGTCCTGCCAGGAGGCCTTGGTCCGCTGGTCCTCGAGCGTCAGGTTCCAGAGGCCCTTGGGCTCGTCCCAGCGGGCCTCGACGACCTTGGTGTTGAGCTTCATATAGCGCTTCGACCCGTTGCGCTCGGCAAAGTCTTCAAAGTAGCGCTGGATCTCGTCGCCGTAGGCAAAGTAGTGTGACCAGTCGGGCTTGGGGTCCCAGGAGAAGGTGTACAGATGAGACGGGATCTGGAGGGACCGTTAGACAAGAAGATGGTAGAGGGGGATTCGTCGTCTGGCACCTACGTCGCAGGCAACACCGGGATATCTTTCGTCTTGTTGTTAGCGCGAAGCTGAACATCCGGGCCGTGAACAAACTCACGTGTTCTCGTACCATGTGCCGCCGAAGTGAGGATTCTTCTCGAAGAGGGTCAGCTCCCAGCTGTCGGGGACCATCTGCTTCTCCATCTTGTATGCCAAACATAGTCCCGAGGCGCCAGCACCGATGCAAGCCACACGCAGCTTTGTAGGTTTGGAATGATACTGCTTCAGAACCCTGTAGGGCGTTCCATCCTCGACGACGGGAGGGTAGGCAAAGTCTTGGTATAGATCTCCATTGTCGTGGCCGTTGACACCGTTGGCGGTGCCTGTGCCATGGGAGGTGCCGTTGGTATGGCCATTCGTTTGATGGCCGTTTGGCTGGGCACTTACACCGGTTCCACTGGACTCTGCTGAAGGCGCCATGATGTCGAGGGTCGGAAGCACGGCCTTGGGTGTTTTGGGTATCGCGAACAAGGAACAACAATGCAAAGTGAGTGGGAGGACGGATGGCACAAGAAGCCGGGACAAAGTGTACATATAGCGGACTCTGTTCTAGGAGGTCCGGTCACTCGGCGCGCGATGTATGGAGCACCGCAGCCCCTGTTTTGGGACAGAACAAATCCAGGATATGCAGGGTAGACATGATTCGATCTGTCGTGCATCGTTTGAGAGTTGGGCTAATGTCCCGAGTATCGCATGTGAGTATCCGAGATGGCGAACCGCCATCTGGCGTGGGCGTGGACGGAGCGACGCGAACGCTTCGGATGTGGCCTGCGGGAAGTGCATTTCCAGACGAGTGAGGTGCCTTTGTCGACACTGGTTGTCTGACCGGAGCCAGGAGGGGTGGTGTGGCCAGCTTGGGCCAGGCTATTCGACTAACACTGCCACTGCCGTTAGCTTGTGAGACTTGGCGGAGGTGAGCTGTCCTTGATCCCATGCAAGCATTTCTCAACAGAGCGAAGCATGCTCGTCAGGGTAAGATTTTCCAGGTGTTGCCTGGCAGGCGATGGAGGTACGTACCGCGCGGGGAAATGCAGTACCTGGACCACCCAGGGCCATAGCTCTGAGCTGCGACCCGGGCCCTAGGTGGTGGGAAGACACAGTGAACTCGGCCTGACTCGAGATTTCTCTTGCGTCCGCCAACAGTAATGCGAGGGACGACTCGACAAGCTGTTGGCCATTCGCGGCGTTCGAACAAGTGACGCTATTGTTTGGATGTCGTTCGAGGCGAGCACCTCCTCTTCACTCGTCCCACAGAGGTTTGTGTTTGATGGTCATTTGTGAAGCCCTGGCTTGCGGGGTGCAGCGGCTCGTCTCATCATTTTGATGGGGTCAATAGGAACAGCGTCATCAACCATGCGACAAGTTGCCTGCGACTGTTGTTGTGGATGTGGCGTCTTGCATCGGGCTGCTGCACGTGAGCCCTCAGGCTCATCCGCAGCAAGCTCTCACGCGAACAGGGTAGGTTGTTCCTGAGTAGCGAACTGGCGTCGACATCCTGCGTCTTGATACCCGATCCCTACCCTAGTAAGGTACGCAACATTGGCCCCTCCATGTTCACGCGCGGGACGGCCTTTGACCCCACACCCGAGCTTTACATCCACCGGGAGCACAGAAAGGATGCTGCTACATCAAGGCAGTCTGTCTCTGCAGTGCGCGGCAGAGACGTGCTCTCGCTTTACCAATCGAGACAGGACGCCTAGATCTTGCTTCTGACTTGCATCCCTTTCCTTACGAGCCAATTTGACAGACACCATGACGCAGAATCACGCTCTCATCTATGGTTTGTCACGTCCGCCTCCATGCTGCAGGCTCACTAGGTCAGTCCTAACTAAAACCCACAGGCGCCAGCGGCATCACTGGCTGGTCTATCACAAATGCCCTGCTCGAGGGGTACCCGTCCAAAGACACCTTTGCCTCGGTCACTGCCCTGACGAATCGACCACTGGACCCCGATGCCGCGTTCTGGCCAAAATCGGAGAAGCTCCAGATCGCCAGCGGCGTCGACATCTTGACCTCGAAAGGGCAAGACGGGCTCGAAGCAGACCTCAAGGCCAAGGTCAAGAATATTGCCAACATCAGCCATGTCTACTTCTTTGGTGGGTCATAAGAAAAAACACACAGCCATCAACAAGGACCGGCGCCTGCTGATACGAGAAACACGTAGCCTACATCATGGACACCGATCCGGCGAAAGAGTGTGAGATCAACAAGGAACTCATCAAGCGCGCCGTCTCCGCCGTCGAGAATCTCTCCCAGAATCTCAAATTCGTTGTCCTGCCGACCGGGACCAAGGCATACGGCGTGCACCTTCTCGACGAAAACTTTCCCTTTAAGAATGACCTGCCGCTGCGAGAGTCTTTGCCTCGCATCCCCGAGCCGTACGCCTCGCAGATGTTCTACTACGACCAGACGGACATGCTCGTCGAGATGGCCAAGGGCAAGTCGTGGACCTGGTGCGAGGTGATTCCAGACAACATCATCGGCTTCGTGCCCAACAACAATATCTACTGCCTCGCGCAGACGGTTGGCACGTACCTGGCGCTCTACGCCGAACTCCAAGGCAAGGGCGCCGAGGTCCCGTTTCCGGGCACGGAGCGGTCGTGGCGCAACCTCAGCAATGAGAGCAACCAGGACATTGTGGCCAGGGTCTGCATCTACGCGTCGCTGCACCCGGAGACGACGGCCGAGCAGCGGTACAATGCGACGGACAACTCGCAGCCATCATCCTGGAGCGAGAAGTGGCCCATCATCTGCGAGTACTTTGGCCTCAAGGGCACAGCGCCGCCCAAGGGCGGCTCAGGGCCGCAGCCGGCCCAGTATCTCGCGGATCACTTTGACGACTGGAAGGCGCTTGAAGAGAAATACGGCCTTGTCAGTGGGAGGGTGGGCAATGATCGCAGTTTCGGGCCTTTCGCCTACTTCATCATCACCATGCTCGACTTTGATCGACAGATGGACCTGAGCAAGTGTCACGAGATGTGGGGGTCTGCAAAGGAGGAGATTGATACCAAGACCTCGTGGTGGACGACGCTGGACCGGTTCCGCAAGGCCAAGATCATCCCATGAGTTGGTGCTGGCCACAGGGCCCGACGAGCCCAGTATGTGCCTAGATACAATGCCATTGATCACTGCCAACCGCCTGTACATGCAAAAGTGACTCCAACAAACAAATGGCTTCCGGCTTCTGGCTTCTGGCCTCTGGCAATTTCCCCACATGCCCGAGGTCCGTTCCAAGGCCCCCAATTACCCCAACCAACCTCGAGCCATCTTCCTCATTGAGGAATCCTCCAGGATCCGCCGACCAGAAGTCGCCCCGGTTGGAGGCCGGGGTACGTTGAGGGGAAGTGGGGAGGTGGAGTCTAATGCCGCGGCAGTCTGCGGAGAGGAACAAGACTTCCAGCCGAAGCTTTCTGTTATTATTCCTATGTGTGCCCATCACCTGCTCTCGATGATATGCTTCTTCAATCTTTGTGCGACATAGCATAAACGCTATTCATCTTTGTGTACTCCTCCTTTTCGACTGTCCGCCTTGTTACTGTCTATCTGCAGCCCAACCATACCCTAACCCTGACAAACGAAGCGGCGTCATGTCACCATCCCACACAGCACCAAATCTCGAGGGCCCTGCCTTCAGCCGGATCCCCCCATGGGTCAAGGCCAAGCTGTCACCTCTGGCCATTGAAAAGATTCAGGCTGTGTTCGACTGGGTCGAGAACGAATGCATTCCCCGCGAACAAGTCATGAAGGCACAGCTCGAGGGCAAACGATGGACGACACCACCTCTGATTCATGAGCTCCGCGAGCGAGCGAAGGAACGCGGTCTATTCAATCTTTTCCTGCCAAACCACTTCAAAGAGAGCCCGGGTCTCACAAATCTCGAATACTCGTGCTGCGCTGAGATCATGGGCCGCTGCTACTGGGCCGCCCAGACGATGAACTGCCACGCTCCCGAGACGGGCAACATCGAGCTCCTCGCAAAGTACTGCTCTCCCGAGCAGAAGGCGAAGTGGCTTCAGCCTCTTCTCGACGGTACGGCCTCCTCAGCCTACTCCATGACCGAACCCGACGTGGCCTCTTCGGACGCCACCCAGATTGGCATCTCCATCCGCCGCGAAGGCGATGAGTATGTCATCAACGGCCGCAAGCTGTACGGAAACTGCCTCTGGAACAAGGAGCTCTCCTTCTACATCCTCATGGGCTGCACGGCGCCCGACCACCCGGACAAGTGGCGCCGCCACTCCATGCTCATCGTCCCCTGCGACACGCCCGGCATCACGCAGGTGCGCAACCTCACCATCATGGGCTACGACCACGCCCCCGAGGGCCACGGCGAGTACAAGTACGACAACGTCCGCGTGCCCGTGGGCAACGTCATCCTCGGCGAGGGCCGCGCCTTTGAGATCGCCCAGGGCCGCCTCGGGCCCGGCCGCATCCACCACTGCATGCGCCTCATCGGCCAGTGCGAGCGCGCCTACGAGCTCGCCCTCGTGCGCTGCATCGACCCGCGCAAGAAGCCGCGCGGCCGCTTCATCGGCGACTTTGACTCCAACATTGAGCGCGTCGCCCAGATGCGCCTCGAGCTCGACGCCGCGCGCCTCGTCGTCCTCAACGCCGCCGACACGATGGACCTGCTCGGCAACAAGGCCGGCAAGCGCGCCATTGCCCAGAGCAAGATTCTCGTCCCCGAGCTCGCCGCCCGCATCATCGACGAGTGCATGCAGATCTACGGCGGCCAGGGCCTCACGCAGCACACGCCGCTGCCGGAGATGTGGACGTATGCGCGCTTCGTGCGCGTGGCGGACGGGCCGGACGCGGCGCACCGGCACCAGGTTGGGCGGGAGGAGATGAAGACGGCACAGGGCTTCCGGGACAGGCATCAGGCCTACCTGGACAGGTACAAGAAGTTTGCCGAGCAGTATGGGGAGAAGTTTGTCTCTTTTGAGTAGTGTACGAAGCATGTTGAAAGCGATGTACTTTCTTTTCTTGTTACTAGGACTATGGGAGTTGATGAAGAACGAATTGAGGCTGTTTGGGTCAATGTGCTGATGCGTCACCATCGAGCGTGACCTGCTTTTTCTTCCCAAAACCTGCCTTGTCAACGAACGCTTGATTGAATTCTTGATGATAAAAATCTTGATGATAGAGTTGGAAGCTCAATACCAAAACACTCATGCGTTTGAGAAACAGCTCAACCGCGATGGGCTGCGTCGCCATCTTCGCTAGTGCCAACCTCCCACTGCCGCTCCACAGTGATACCATCCCCCTTTAAGTCCTTCAAGCTCCTCGATGCTGCTGTACGGTCAGATACAACCAAGGTATCCCTTACCGGCATGACAGGGCGGAGCTGGATCTCCGACGCATCATCCTGAAGCTCCTCAAAGTCCCGACTCTCGCTGCGCTTGCTGCCCTTCTTATAGCTTTCCGTCTTTGGCTTCACGTTGGCATAACTCGACCCTTTCTGCGATGAGCTGAATACGCTTCCGAACAACGGCCGAAGGAAGGGCACACAGGCGAGCGCCAGAGCGACAGATGGCTCCAGCCCCGACAAAAGCGTCGCAACAGCACCGCTGTGCGTCATATCGGCAAATTGGAGATCGGGCAGCGTGGCCTGTCGATAGATTGTGATGGCGCACGTGGCAAAGCCGACGCTGAACATGCTGATGATGACAACCTTCTTGCGCGTGGGCATCTGCAGGTTGTAGAGCACTGGGAGTGGCAGGGCAAGCATAGTGACCTCGACGAGAATGTTGATGACCCCCAGTGCCATGTAATACATGGGCTGATTGCCACACTTGCCGCCGGGGATCGTCTGGTCCCAATTCATGGCGAATGGGCGGCAAACGAGGACGCCGCCGAGGATACCGCCGGTGTTCCAGAGGATGATGAAGACTGCGAGTATTTTGCATGGGAGTATTACGCGGCGTACGGGGAAAATGCTCATGTACATGAGGAGGACCGAGAGCTTCGTAAAACAGGTCGTTGCGTTCCAAAGCAGTGCAAACACCATGATGCACTGGCAGCGTCAGTAAGATAGGGGAAAATCGACATTGAGAGGCTGCAAACCTTGAAAAAGACTGTAAGGACGTCTGGACCAAAGCGCATGGCAATGTCCTGGACATGGAATCCAAATCCTCCATGCACAACCATGATGAAGACATCGGCATGTAGTGCGGTATTGAAGAACTGCAAACATGAACAGTGAGCTGGATGCAATATAGCAAGCATTTTCTTTTCAAAGAAATTCCGTGTCAATACTGACCAGTGCTACAAGAATGCAAGCATCACTGGCGTTGAGTGCCTTTTTCGATTTCTTCTTGGCGATGAGTCGAAGAGCCACCATGAAGCTGGTTATAAGCAGGCAGAATGTTGAAGCGGCTATCAGACCTCTCTGCTTTCCGTTTTCTATTGGTATCGGGGACTCAAGCGCCATAGGCATGCTCTCAGCAGTCGCCATGATGACTGCGACCAGTGACAACGGAGTGCTGCTTCGTCAGGCTGACCAGCATGGTAGAAAGACTCTCCTTTAAGGCAGCTGATGTGCTCGTTTCGACGAAATGTTCAAAGAGGGATTGAAAAGTGTATGAACCATGTAGGCATAGACGCAAAGACACCTGTATATACCAGAAAACTCACGTACTCCGTCATGTTTTACACTTTTCTCATATTCTACAGCGGGAAGACGAAGGGACAAGGTCCGCCACGGTTAGCTATCCATTCAAGCGGCTCCGATTTGGCTCTCGTGCAGACTCGACCCAAAGTTCCTAGATGTGGATGCCCAAGAAAAGGCCCCGCCTGCTCGGTAACGAAGGGGCCACCTTAGCATCCCGATTGTGCGGGCATGACAGAGTCATGATGGGGCCAGTAATCCGAATTCCCGAGTTAGGGTCAAGAGAAGGAGCAAATGCAACGAAGTGGTACGAGTGAAACCACCAGGTATGTTTGCTATCGCACCAAGATCGCCACTTGGCAGCCTCCTCGTAGCTAGCAGCAACCAGGGTTAACACGGGCAAGACGGGGTACCGTTTGACAGGCAGGGAAGCATTGGCTATGAACAGGGGCCCAAATACCTCGGGATCAGACGTTTTCTTCCTCTACGAAAGATGGCTCTTGGTTTTATTCCCGTGTATCTCCCACATCGCCTTCTGTGACGTTGCTGTTGGTAGCCCCTGAATGCTTTTGCCTGGTCTCACTCGAACCGCTACATCGATCCGCGCACAGCACACAGACGCTCACTTGTTATTGACAACTATCAACCAAGAAATTATTTTTATAAGCTCGTCCGAAGCATGGGATCATTACTTAAGGATCATGAGAAGGTGGCTATCGTTACCGGCTCAACTGTATGTACTTCCTAGGACATTTGTGGTGTTCACCCAGTCCGAGCGGTTCTGAAACACAGAAAAGTCTCTGATCTGACGGTCCTTCAGAGCGGTATTGGCTTGGCAGTAGCCAAACACCTGCACGATAATGGTTACAGAGTAGTCATAACCGGTCGGCGACCCGAAGGACAAGCAACAGCAGCATCAATCGATCCAACAGGCAGAACAGTCATCTTCGTTCGGACCGATGTTGCCTCGTACGCATTGCAAGCCAACCTAGTCAAAGTGGTTTGGGATACATGGGGGCGCTTGGATATTTTCATCGCCAACGCTGGTGGTGTCGATGAAGACTCAAAATACAACTTTCGTCGCCGCGATGCATCGATTGAAGACATCCCGCCGGAGCCCAATACGACTTGCACCGACACACACTTCAAGGGCGTTATATATGGCACGACGCTTGCGACACATTTTATGCGCCATAATGAAACGCCAGGCGGCAAAATTATCATCACGGGTAGCATGATTGGGCTTCACACGGGCTCGACGTTCCCAGAGTACAGCTCGGCCAAGGCAGCTGTACACCATTGGACTCGCACAATGGCAGCACCTCTCAAGCTCAAGGAAAATATCACTATCAACTGCGTTATGCCTGGAGCAGTCGATACGCCGGCTATGCCGAACTTCTCCGAAGCGTTTCAACCAGAGCAGTGAGCTAGCTTCCTTAATGTTTGTTCTGCATCTGAAGTCAATGGCGCTAACGGGTTGGGTAGTTTGACACTGATGCCCGCATTAATTGAGGCCTACGATGTCTTCATCAAGGATGAATCTAACGAAAAGACGGGGCAGCTAGTTGAGGTTGCGCACGACAAGCACTTTTACTACGATCTTCCAGAGTATAAAGGTGGCGATGTGTCGTATCGCAACACGCTGGCATTCGAGCCGTGGTTTTCCTACATCCACGGAGAGAAGAGCGGTCTCAAGGATGCACTGGAGGGACCTCCCAGTAAGCCTTTGACTCGACTTTCGTAACATCGCTATCACCTCGACGAGTCGATAGCTTTTGCTGCGCGGCCAAGCTTCGGGATTTGAAGGAGACAGGAATCACACCACGGAACAAAATACGAAAAGAGCATCTCACGGGAAATATTTTTACTCTTGGTGGCTTGGGACCTACTGACGCTTGCATGATGAAGGTTGCATTGCTGTGCGTTCATGTCGTGCTGACCCACGGCCAAGTTTCATGCGGTGGAGAAGAACCTCACGGTGTCAGGCTCCCGGAGAGATTATCTTCACTTTGGGCCCGCTTCCGCAGGATACCTCGGCGCAGGGCCGTGCCGAGCCGGCACAAATGGCCCGAGCTAGTGTAATGTTCCTGGGATCGAGGCGCTGAACAATAGCCATACAATTCACTACAGTTATAATTCAAAACTTCCAACAAGAACTGTCTTGATCAGTAACATCTTGATGTCTTTTCGGTTTCACAAGGTAATCGGCTCTATCGACGAGACAGGCAGCGCAACAGTGGAGCGATCATGCGGTGTTTTGCCAGGTGGGTCGACTGGGACAGAGGGTGACTTTTCCGGCCGGTGGCAGCCAAGCGCTCCAATGCTTGTCTGGCGGAATCCACCATATCCCTGGTTTTCGACTCTGGACATGCATTGGCCACCAACGTACGATACAGTCGGTGGAAGGCTTGGAAGCCCACTCTTTCTGTCTCTTTCAAAAAGTTGCTCCTTAGTTCCAGTTGTCCGGGAATCGCGTGAAGGTTGACAATGCATAATGTGACGGATAGGGGTAGAACGTGGATCGCCAGCTGCAGCAGCCTTCGATCTTCCTCGTGTACCATTGGATTTCATGTAGAGATCCTTCCATGTTTCTGAAATCCTCACTTTGCATAACTGTCAGTTGGACTACATATGTTTCCAAAACTTTCCAAGATCTTGTTCTCACAAACCATATCCCAAGCATAACAACATCCATCATGTCAACCAAGATCCTTGCCGTAACCGGCGCCACAGGCATCCAAGGTGGAGGCGTCATCAACGTCATGAAGAACGCATCCAACTGGAGAGTTCGTGCCATTACACGAAACCCCAAGAGTGACGCAGCAAAAAAACTTGCTAGCGAGGGTATCGAGGTAGTTCAGGCCAGCTTTGATGACGAAGAGTCTCTCGTCAAGGCGTTCGAGGGCGTTTCCGCGATCTATGCAGTCACAAACTGGTGGGAGCATCTCTTCAGTGGCAAGACGCAGGATGAGGCCGGAATACTCGAGGAAGAACAGGGCATGAAAATAGCCAGGGCTGCTGCCAGAACGCCCTCTCTTGAGCACTATCTGTGGTCCACCACGCCCAGCGCAAAGCGCGTTTTCAAGGGCGAACTGGTGACGCCGCATATGGACTACAAGGCCAATGTCGATGAGCGGATTCAAAAGGAGCTCCCTGGGCTTGCGGCGAAAACTACTTACCTCTACTTTGGTTATTATCCACAGAACCTTGTCTGGTACCCCATGCTCAAGCCCACTGAGTTTGTGAGTCGCGATCTTTTGTCGCTGTCTAGGAATGACATGCAACAGCTGTGAGCAATAGATTGCTAACTACAAGTAGCCTCCTGGATCTGGTACCTACGTCCAGATTATCCCGTCGCGCCCAGATGCGAAGGTCCTGCTGTCAGGTGACATGACCGTGACGCCTGGCCTTTGGACAAGACAGGTCCTGGCCAAGGGTGCCGCGACTTTTGGAAAGTACACCAACGTCGCTTTGGAGAAGTGGACATTCCAACAAATGAACGAAGTCTGGGGCGAGATCACCGGGAAGCGTGCTGTCTACGTGCCGTGCTCCGCTGAGTCCTGGGAGACGCTTTGGGGTCCCACGGGCAAGGAGCTAGCTTTGCAATTCAAGTTCGGGGAAATGTGCGACCCCTGGGAGGAGAAGGACGGTCTATTTCTGGGCCCCTCAGACTTGGATATCAATCCAATGGAGGTTCCTGGCTTCAGAGAAACCATTACTGGGCTCAAGCACATGTTCGTAAACTGATTCAAGGCAAAATGATCGTTCACTCGAAGAGTCATAAACTTTTTGAACGCCAGCTCTCGGGTTCGCTTTTTGTTCGTCAGGGTGACTGAAAAAGGGCAAAATAGGCGACGCAATCTTTTGAGGGCTTCATATTTGAGTAGAAGATGGCTGCATTGTCTTCTTCTTTTTACCAATGTTGTCAATCATGATCAAGGGTCCGGCAAATGCTGTTGTTCGTGTGTGAAAACCATGCAAAGTCTGGCGGACGGCGGACGGCGGACGAGAAACAATTGTGATCAGGTCATGAATTCGTTAAAAAAGCTCAAGCTCCCACTCTCCATGCAGAGGAGTCATTCTCTTCTTAGTGCATCTAGTACCAGCCGGAGACCTAAAGGCCGTTGCTCTTGCAGCTGAACACCCCTCCTACTGTCCCAGCTTCAAACTGATCAATGATGCCCTGAACACTCACATAGGTGCCCAAAGTGAGATACAAGAAGCCAGTCAAAATGATGACAGCGTTGAGCGCCACGGAAAGCTTGTCCAAAATCTTTCGGCGCGGCACGCCATGCTTGATATCGGCGTTTCGCATGCGGAAGTAGGCCAGGCCCCAGAAGATGAAGCCGAACCAGCAATTGAAGAGCGACGACATGACGGAGAGCACTCGGACCAGTCAGATCCTCCGAAAGCACGACAGAGGGGACGATTGACTTACAGGAGGAGAAGAAGGGGATGACCTCCGCGATAATGAAGGAGAGCACCCAGCTTCCGAGAAGGACCAGCCCCCAGTAGAACCAGCCCTTGAAGGTGTGCTCCGTGAGATGTTTCGACTGGTGGAACATGCGGAAGAAGATGAAGCGTCCGGTGACGGAGGCGTAGAGGCAGCCGACGAAAATGATCGTTGGAATCATGAACGAGTATGACACCTTCTTGTACACGTTCTCCAGCACGCCAAAGGCCGGCGCTACCATGTACTGGTTGCCGGTGTAAGCATAAATGACGGAGCCCACGATGCTGAAGGTGACAATCTCAGCGCAAGTGCAGGCCCAAAGGGCCTTGGGGAAATCGCTAGGACCTGTGTTAGAAAAGGCTCCATAGGCTTGTACCTCGAGTCGACATACCGAGGGTCGCGCATCTCAGCGATGAAGCTGGGCAAGGTCGTCTGCCCGATGAAAGTGTAGCTCATGTTCATGAAGGCCGACATGCCGGTGACGAGAGTCGTCGTGGAAGGCGTCCAAGCCGAGACGATCGGCTCGCCCAACTCGGGATAGCCTGCAGGCTTGCCCTGAGCCCCAGCAAAAGCCGTCGCCAGGATGACGGAAATAAAGGTGAAGAATGCCGAGGCGAATCCAAGAGTGGAGAGCATGTTGAAGGTGCGAGGCAGGGAGCCAAGCCAGCTGATCACCGTGACAGCGACGGCAAACGCGACTGTGCGGCAAGCGTGGATAGTGTCGGCCTCAGTCATGGTGTTGAGATAGATGCCGCCGACGAGCACGTGCAGGGCCTGGATGAAGGTGTTGTTGAGAGCGAACATGATGGCGGTCCACCACCAAGCCCACTTCTTGTTCCAGAAGATCATTTGTCCGACGTCGCAGACGTCGCGCACTTCGGGGTGTCTCAGGCAGAACTCCCACAGCACCAGACTCGTGTAGAGCACCAAGCTCGCGACGACGGCTGTCAGGATGAGGCCGGGGACTAAACCGAGGAGGCTGTAGGACCAGGGAAAGCTCATGATGGAGAGAACGATGTACTCGGAAAAGAGAAGACCAGCCGTCTTTTGCCACGAGCAAGTCCTGTACTTGATGCCATTACCTTCCTCTGCGTCAACTTGCTTTCCCATGATCTCGGCGGCGGAACCGACATCACTGTCGCCCTCTTGGTGATTCGGCAGCAAGTGGGCAGCAACCGGCTCAATACGAGGCCCAATGACAACGTTTGGGCCGCCGAACGCGGACGCGAGCCACGAGGACTGCTTTGGTGCGTTTGTGCTGTCCCGCTCCGGGTCTGAGTCGGACGTCGTCTTCAATTTCGTCTCCATGATGGAAGTCGGTCGTTCAATAACAGCGGACAGTATCGCACTTGGAAGATCGGGTACCTTGAGGGGGCAGAGGAAGAAACGAAATCTGCAACAAGAGCTTTCCCAGATTGCGAATCAGGCTCTGGGCCCAGGTTGGTTTTAAGGTCTCCGTGGAAGAGGATCCCGTGCAACGTCACCACGACCGTTGCTCATTCGAAGGGGACGTCTGCAGCGATCTTGACTGGAAGCGGTTCGACTGGTAAAAAGCTTGGGTGGGGCGCTGGAGAGGAAACATCCTCCTGCACCCTGTCGTTCATTCCAACGGTTGCGCCAGAGAGCGAGGCAAAATTTATGCTTAATCCGCGTGGTCAAAGGGCGCCCGCCGACAGATGCCGTCGCTTCTGTTCACATGTCTCGCTTGCAAGCAAACAGCACGCACAATGAAGCACTCGCCAGCGTGTCAGTTAACTCCATGTGCCCTTCCTACTTCCATGAAGCTTCTCGATAGCAACGAATCTCCAACACGAGGCTCTTCAACTGTCGAGGCTCGCTCATTTCGAGCACCCCTGAAAGCGAAGAGGTGTGGCCTAGACCCAGCATGGAATAGGGACCATCAGGAGCCAAGTACAGACAAGCTCACGCCCCACCTTGGCGCCAATTCCTTGGCCGATCTAGGCATTGCGTGATGTCAGCACCGAGCACGTCATGGGTTCCAGAGATGGAGGATCTGGATTGCGCATCTTCTCGCCAATGGTATCGATTGTTCGGACTAATGGACGCGGCATCTCTTGAACGACTACCGACGTTTCACGTCCGACGCAGAATACTGACGTCGATGGCTGTCAAGCTTGCAGCTTGGCCGTGGGTTAAACGCCTACACTCTACCCGTCACAGGCTGCCTGACAGGGCCCCCATGTCGATGGTGAGGCGAAGGGGGAAGAAGATAGGTACGCTGTATACTTCATCGACTTCCATTGTTCGACACACCCTCAATTCTCCCAGGCGAGGACTCTTTTGGGTGTTGCTGGATCAGAACATCGAGAAAGCCGCATGGCACACGAAATCTGCGTCACCCAGCGGGGTACCTCGCTGCATGCGGTAGAGGGTGAACTCCGTCCCATTGGAGCTGCGTCAGACGACTGAGCTTAACGCTGACAATCGCCCTCTCAACCCAACCCCGCATCTCCGGACTCCTACACATTCCGGTGTAGCCATCCAACCTTCTGGAGCACGAATGCAACTGTAAACCTCAAACGAACATGAGCTCTACCACTGTAGCAATCGCTGGTGGCACCGGAAATCTTGGCTACAAGATTGTCCAGGCGCTGCTATCAGACCAACTCCGCCCGCGCTTCCGCGAGCTGGTCGTCTTGGCTCGCAACGAATCAGAGAAAACCGCCAGCCTCAGATCAAAAGGAGCGACGGTTAGGCTGTATTCCGAAGGCAACCTCAAGTCTGCCCTCGAAGGGGTCAATGTCTTGATCAACACGTGAGTCCCACCGCGCAATCAAACATGCTTGTAGATACTGATTGGGCGCCAGAGTCGGTGCGACAGGCCACCATTTCAAAGAGCAGCTGCTCCGCGCCCTGCCGCAATCCTCCGTGAAGCTCTACTTCCCATCCGAGTTTGGGGTTGATCACTACGTGCACGACTTTGCGCACGACGAGTGGGATGCCAAGAAGAACCACATACGCCTGGCCGAGGAGCTGATCCCTGAGATACGCGTTTGCCGCGTCTTCCCCGGCCTCTTTCTGGAAGACTCGATCGGGCCCTGGTTTGGCTTCCACACAAAGCTGAACAGGTACGAGGCCGTGGGCAGCCCGGACGAGGCGACGTCCTACACGAGCATGCACGACGTGGGACGTGCCCTCGCTGCTCTGGCGGTGTTGCCTCCCGCTGAAGTTCCTGAGAAGGTGCACCTCGCTGGCGACACCAAATCAGTCGCAGAGATTGCCAGGATTATGGAGGAGGCGAGTGAGGACCAGAAGCCGATCGAGGTTTCGACCGTTGATTTGAACCCCTACAAGGCCAATCTTTTAGCCAACCCAGAGCCGACGCCTGAAAAATACCTACGTTTCTTGATGGGAGAGGGTCTTATTAAACACACTGCCGGTGGTCTTGGGAACGACAATTCGATTATCGAAGGGGATGGGGGCTTTGGAAAGTGGAAGTCGTTGAAAGATTTGGCTCTTGAAACCAAAGGTAAGCCTTGGGCTGACTATTAATAAGGAATCAACAATTAGCATCCGAAATGACGAAATGATTCGTAGAATGTACTCTTCAAGGCTCAAGATTTTGATGCTGCCAAGGATTGAGGCGATATCATGCCGGTACAGCATTTCTTACACTTTGCCCCATTGGCGCGAGTGCGTGGGGGAAGAAGCATTCCTCATTCGTCCAGACGCGGGGGTAAGTCACCTCAGCCTGGCCTTCATGAGCAACGAGCTGAAGAAGCTGAAGTGACCCCGCTTCTGGCATGTTTCTTGTGAATGTTTGATTGCACATCTGAGGCTACACAAATATACGGTTTGTCTTCTTCTGTAGGCCGTTTGAAGCGGCCTTGGCGCTGGTATGGGCCATGGGGCTAATGAATAAACTGCGAGAGCGCCTGGCTTCGGCGTCAAAGCTAACCCAGGCGCCGTCGTCAAACTCAAAGACCACGAGGCCCTGGATTACCCCCGGGAAAACCACGACAGCCGAAACAAACGTTGAAAGACCACTCATCTCAAAGAATAGGGAACATCCAGCACTCGAGGAGGATCACAAGTATCTCGAACCATCAGCTCTACCAACTGATCTGACCACACAAAATGGGCCCGATACTCCTCGCGACTCGCGTTCTCTTTGGAAGCAAGCATACGACAAGCTTCGGGAGGAAGAAAGTGGCCTCGTGTTAGACTTTCAGACACTCGCAGCTCAAGAAGTTCAGCGACGAAATCAGCCACCAAGATTGCTGGGAGATCCGGCGCAAGACCAAGATCCGACACACCACGATGTCCAAAGGCTGTGCCAAGACGGCAAGCAACGAATGGAAGATGCAGAGATTAGGTTCAAGCTCAGGAACAAGGATCATAAAGTCGGTGAAATATTCGACAAGGGCATTCGCGTTATAGCCTGGGGTAAAGATCTGGTGTCCACAGCGCTGGGCAAGACGGCGTCTTTCGAAGTCTCCATTGTTTGGGCTGCCACCATCTTGGTCCTTCCCTTGCTGGAGAACGTCCAGAAGGCTAAAGAAATGAATGACAGCGGCTTCATCTACGTCACTGGGACTCTGAAGTACTTCCTGGCTCTTGAGCCAGAGTTTCGGAAAAGCCACGGTTCGTGCTCACAAGAGCTCGTTGATGCTGCCGAAGAGAGCATCGTAGAGCTGTACAAAGCCATACTCTCCTTTCAGCTCCGGTCAGCCTTACGGTTCAATCGGCGCAAGCTGAAGAATAAGTTCAGAGATGCTTTCGACTATGACGGCTGGGAGACCATGCTGCAGAGGGTGAAGGACGCCGAAAGCCTTGTCGCAGAGCGATGGCGACCCCTCCAGCGCACAGCCAGTGAGGATTATCTACGTCAATTGAAAGAAGAGACTGCCGCGAGCCTCGAAGTCACGAATTCCATAATGCTGGATATTTCTGCAGCGTTCCATAATCATGCAGAATCCACGCGTGAAATGGCTGCTACTTTACAGCGCCTTGAGTCACGAGCACTGTCCCTGGAAGAACAGGAGCACCTCCAGGTCTTGCGGCCCCATGACAATTCCCAAGATCTGTCATACGAAAGCGCAAAAGAACGCACCGAGAACAGAGTTCCAGGAACATGCAACTGGCTTCTTGAGGAGGAGAAATATCAAGACTGGCTGCGGAAGGCTCATGGGCTATTGGTGGTTTCAGCAGACCCCGGCTGCGGCAAGTCTGTTCTGGCCAAGCACCTCATCGACGAGCGACTTCTCGAAGACGCCAACGAGGCAACAATATGCTACTTCTTTTTTAAGGAGGACGATCAGGATAGGCTCCCTCTGGCACTGTGTGCTCTACTGCATCAGCTGCTGAGTCGGAAGCCCAGTTTGATAAAGAGGCACCTGGCGCACGAGCACGCGAAGAATGGCAATAGCCTACAGAACAACACGACTGTGCTCTGGAGTATCTTGGAGGCTAGCCTCAGAGACTCGGATACAGGTCCAGTTATTATTGTTCTGGACGGACTGGACGAATGCCGACAGGCAGACTTTCAAGTATTGGCTAGGAGCGTCAACCACCTACTCGCCGCTAAGAAACATTCTCACGCCACCACTCGATGGCTCTTCACCACCCGTCCATATCAAAACATCACAAACATGATTGCGGCACCTTGTATCCGCGTGTTTGGTGAAGAGAAGTCGACCACCATTCGGCAAGAAGTCAAGATGGTGATTCAGTACAAGGTCCGCGATCCCAAACTTCAGAGAATCATACCCAAAACACTGCTCTCGCGACTTGAGGAGAGGCTCCTCAGTGTCGAGAACCCAACATATCTTTGGGCTGCATTGACGTTCAGCTTTGTCGAGACTAGTCACTTCAAAAAGACTATCAGGGGCTTGGAAGATGCGATTGAGGATCTACCGCGCAGTATCAATGACGCCTACTCAAAGATCCTGAGTCGAACTGATGAAAGCTTACAGCCAATCATACGAAAAGCCTTCACCATTATCTTGGGAGCAGCAGCTCCTTTGACGATAGCGGAGATGAATGTTGCGATGAACCTGGACGAAGGCGTCAACGATCTTGACGATTTGGACATGGAGGACGAACAAGCGTTCAAGAGAAGCTTGAGGGAGATAAGTGGGCTTTTTATCATCACACACAACGATCGTGTCTATTTTCTACACCAGACGGTGCGGGAGTTCTTCCAATCTTCGGATACCAAAATGCCGACGGCCAACCTTTCCACGCAGTGGCAACACTCATTCAGTCCCAGATTGTCCAATAGCTTCATGGCACGCATTTGTCTTCGGTATAATTGGCTATATAATAACGATCCACATCTCCCTAGCTATGAGATTAACGGATATCATGTCTCGAAACATTTGGTATGCCAAACTGTCTATAAGATGACTGGCTACAGAGTGGGGGACACAATTCAAGACGTTGATGACTGGATAGAAAGACACCCTCACATGGCTTTCCATCGCTATGCAATCACCAACACAACAAAACACCTGGAAGGAAACTTTGGCGAGGACGAGTTGGATCTCATCGTCAAACTTCTGACATGCAAAAGCAAAGGCTGGCCAAGTTCCGCATTCCAAGATGAGCTACCTTCTACCCTACCTACATATGACTTTGCTCTTTTGCTGGCAACGCGATCGCAGTTGGTAGGGGTTGTGCGTCTTCTAGTCACTCAGCCGCAGGTCAACATCGAATGCTGCAATGGGCACGGCCGCACGGCGCTTTGTTTGGCTGGAACAGCTCGCATGCGACGGTTACTGCTCAAGAGTGGTGCAAATCCTCACCCCCCTACGGGCGACGTGATCGCACTGCCGATATGGTATGCTGTTCGACGCGGCAAATTTGGCTACTTGGACTATCTACTTTCAAAGGCGAAAAGTCCGGCTGCGAAGCACGACATGTTGAAGATCGTGCTCGAAACGGCGCTCTCGGATTACCCACGACAGCGCGGCATGGCATTGGGCTCAATACATTGGGGCGCCGACGTCAACGCTCTCAATAATCATGGGTCGACGCTCCTTCATCACTATGCGACCAGAGGGTATGTGGAGTGTGTCAAGTTCTTGTTGGATCTAGGTGCCGATGCCACAGTATCGAGCCGCAACGGACAGACGCCGCTCGAATCAGTTGTGCACAGGTTGGAGGAGGAAAAGGATTGTTTTATCGAAGATGAACTCAGGGAAATCATGACCTTGCTTGAATTTGAAAAAGTGGCGGAAATGAGCGAGGAGTACCGGCAGCTGTTACAAGGGGACATGATTCACGAGGGTGACTCTGATTTCGAACAGATTGATGGTCCTGACTCAGACGAAGATGATCTTTTCAAATGAAGAGAGTTTCTCGGACAAGCATGGATTAGCAAAGACAGGTATTTCCTTGTCTTCAGTGCTGATGGCTTAGCCTTCATCCTCACTATTCGCGTCACTTTTTAATTCTCCGCGGCGACTAGCTTTAGCCTTGAACAGGTTCAATACCGATAAATTCCGCAATACAGGCAAATGGCTAGCTAGTAAGTCAAGTTCACCATTACGGTCTTGGGCTCCGTGAACATGCGAAGTGCGTTGATCGCGTTCTCACGACCAGAGCCGCTCTCCTTGCTGCCACCAAAAGGCGCCGTCAGGAAGCAAAGACTGACACAATTGATGCCGACCATGCCGCTGTCGATATCAGACGCCACGCGCATCGCCTTGTTAATGTCCTGCGTGAAGACGCCAGCCATCAGTCCAAAGTTGGTATCGTTTGCCTTGGCCACAATCTCTTCTTCCGTCTCGAAACGGTTGAGTATGGCGACAGGCCCAAAGATCTCCTCGCGACAAAGCTCGGCGTCTTGTGCAACATTCTCGAACACGGTCGGCTGTACGTAGTAACCCTTCTCACCAACGCGGCCGCCTCCGACGAGCAGCGTCCCCTGACCCTGCTGCCCGCGCTCGATGAAGCCTCGAACACGGTCGAACTGTGCCTGATCAACCAGTGGGCCAATGATAGTTCCCTCTTCGTTGGGATCTCCGACACCGCGAGCCTTCTCCTCCATGGCCGCCTTGTACGCCGCGGCGAACTTGTCGTAAATGCCCGCCTGTACGTACACTCGGCTTGCCGCAAAGCAGACCTGTCCCGTGTTGGCCGTGATAGCGTTCGCGCACCACGACACGGCGTTGTCGAGGTTGCAGTCGTCGAAGACTACGGCAGGGCTTTTCCCGCCGAGCTCGAGCGTGACGCGCTTGAGGTTGCTCTTGGCAGCCATCTCCTGGATCTTGCGGCCCGTTGAGGTAGACCCCGTGAAACTGACCTTGCGTACGCGCATGTGGCTCGCTAGGAGGGCGCCCGTACTGCCGTCGCCAGAAATAACTTGGAAGACGCCAGGTGGAAAACCAGCTTCTTTGATGAGGGTTCCCAGGGCTAGGGCGGCGAACGGGGTCTTCTCGGAAGGCTTGAGGATGAAGCAGTTGCCTGTTGCCAGGGCCGGGCCCGCCTTCATGCCGACGTTGCCCAAGGGGCCGTTCCAGGGGATGATGCCGCAGGTGACGCCGAGCGGCTCGTTGCGTACAATCTTCATGAAGCCGTCTTCCTGGGGATACGTCTCACCGGGGAACTTGTCTGTCCAGCCAGCAAAGTAACGGAAACCTTCGCATGCGAGATTAATTTCAAAAGAACCGAAAGACCCAAAGGGAGCTCCGAGGGTCAGGCGCGTCAGCTCAGCCAGGGCAAGCCCGTTCTGGTTGAGGAGGTCTGCGAACTTGTTCATGATGTCTCGGCGTGTGTTAGGGGGTGTCTTCTTCCAAATTGGGAACGCGGCTTCGGCAGCTGCCACTGCCGCATCGACGTCTGCCTCGCCAGCGAGAGCAACATCATCGGCGACTGCGGAACCGTCTATAGGGTTGTGCAGTGACAGCTTCTTGTTGTTCTTTGACTCGACATACTTCGAGAAGTCAGAAATTGCCTGCAAAAAAGAGGATGTGATATACCTCGTTGTTGATGAAGAGCTTCTTGGGAAGGTTCCCTTTGCTCCAATCGAAGGAGGATGGGAGGTTCTTCGAAGCCTCTTTCAAACCAGGTCCTAATGAAGTCATGATGTGATCACTGCCGGCTTTAGGTACAAATATGAGAAGAAGGATTCAAATGAACACGACCAGGACGGCTTGGTATCAGAAGCTTGCAGAACAGACGTAGGTTATTAATTAATTAATGGCGTCGGCGAAGTTCAAGCAGCAGGTTTTCTTAACTCCGGAGTTGTCTTGTAACGGCCAACACTTGATCTGCTCCAAGCTGCTTAGATATACCAACCCAAGCGATCCCCTCTCGTCGAAACGGGCCACCTGCTTGACTTCCGAGCACAGGATGCATGCCAAATGGCGGAGGTTATTGATTTCCACTCGAGTCAGGGACTTGGAGAAAGTTGGGGGCGATGACTCGTCCGGCTCCTCCCCCGCAATGCTACGAGTACAGCCCCTGGACAACACGAACAATGCCGCCCACACAGCCAACGATCCCGCTGCAGGTCGTTCTGCTGCATGACCAACTGACTCTTACCTAGGTAATGTGGGTATGTATCGATGGATAAATGGCGGGGTCCTCGACGGACCCGAGCTCGAGAGGGAGTAGAGATCCGGCGAGACGCCACCACACGCTTGATGCCTCTCGAAAGCTTCCGGATTGGTTGGGTAACCTCTAGCGAGTGCTAGTGACCCTTTGTTCTGGGTGATGAGATGTCACAGGTCCATATCTGGGGTATAGGAATAGATACAAACGGACTTGCAAAGCAAACATCTTACCACGTCTTTGGATGAGAGCTTCCGGACTTTTGGCCCTCCAAATGTCTGTTAATGTAAATTTGAGAACAGAACTCATTGCCGGGGATTTTGGTCTCTGCCCGATAACAAGAATTCAAATACAATTCCCCGTGAAGGTTAAACTAAGTTTGATCTTGTACTTCTCTATTGACTCGGACTGTTGGATCACACACGCAGGCACGTCAGCTGGCACACTTTTATCTCACAGCCATGTCATCTATTCCCAAAACCATGAAGGCCGGTCAATGGGACCCGGTACGTCACGCACATTCCATGTCGGTTCTCGTCCACTAACGCGACCCAGCACCAAAAGAAGGTCGTCATCAACGAGATTCCCGTCCCCGAACCCGGCCCCGACGAATTCCTTGTCAAGATACGCTCCGCCTCTCTCTGCCATAGCGACCTCCTCGCCATCCGCGACGCCCAGGACATCGTGACGCTCGGCCACGAAGGCGTCGGCCACATTGTGCAGTTCCACGCGTCCGCTGAGAACCAGGGTTTCGCACTCGGCGACGCCGTGGGCTTTCTCTACATCCGCGGGTGCTGCTTCACATGCGCCGGCTGCCAGGTGCACAACCTCCACTGCGAGACGGGCAAGCAGCTCCTGCAGGGGTTCGTCGTTGACGGCTTCTTCGCCGAGTACGCCCTCGTTGACCGGCGCAACGCCGTCGTGCTGGACGAGGCGAAGTGGGATATGGACGCCGCGAGCGCCGTCTTCTGCGCCGGCATCACGGCGTTCCACTCTGTCGACAGCTGCGCCCTGCAACCGGGCGACTGGTTCGGCGTGGTCGGGTGCGGCGGCCTCGGGCAGCTGGCGACGCAGTACGCGAAGGCCATGGGGCTGCGTGTTGTGGGTATCGACGTTGCCGATGCGAACCTCGAGGAGACGAAGAGGCAGGGCGCCGAGGCCGTCTTCAACTCGCGGTCAAACGCAGATTGGGCGCAAGACGTCAAGACGCTGACGGGGGGAGGTGTTCGTGCTGTTGCCGTGTACACGAATGCGGCGCCGGCGTTTGCGTCTGCGCCAACGTGCCTGGCGCTCGGGGGCACGCTGATGATTATTGGAGTGTCGAAGGAGCCGCTGCAGGTCAATGTCATGGATCTGCTGCTGGGTAACTATCAGATCAAGGCTGACAGCACCTCTATTCCACAGAGGATGGGCAAGGCTGTCAAGTTCACGGAGGAGCATGGCATCATGCCGGTGGTAGAGATCCGAAAGGGGCTTGAGGAGCTGCCTGCGATGGTGCAGGACATGGAGGAGGGCAAGGTGACGAAGCGACAAGGTATCACATTCAAATGAAAGCATCTGAGAGGAGCGAACTTGGTGTAATTTTCAATCAATATTCTTACAGCCAAAATGCATACATGCAGTCACCTGAAAATTGGGTATCATTGTGAAAGTGTTCGATGAATGGTGTGGCTAGTACATGATACCCGACCCGCTTTGCACACGACGGACTGTGGTCGTTGAAACTGTGTGTTCACGCATGACAGACTATTCTGATTGGTAAAGCCCTTGCAGAGCTGCAGTCACCACATCTGGATTCAAAGACGGGACATCCTCCCTGCCGACAATCTGGCACCGCCGTCCACTGCCACCTCGACGCCGTTTCTGAAACTCGTCAGCAAGCTGCGCATGGTTCAGAATTCTGTAGGGTACTCACACATATTTGCCAGCCGGAGAGCAGAGGAACACAGCAACACCGGCTATGTCGTCGGCCTCGCCCAGTCTTCCCAATGGATTATCCTTGCTTAATTCGTCGATGCCGCCCAGATTACTAATGAGACCTGACGCCAGCTTTGACGGGAAAAAGCCGGGCGCAATGATATTTGAGGTGATGTTGCGTCGTCCCAGCTCGACGGCCAAGTTGCGGCCCAAGTGCTACTTTGTCAGTCTCCCACTGTTTAGCAGAGCGTTCGGCATGCAGACTACTTACGTTGGCTGCCGCCTTTGAGACGGAATACATGATTGTACCATGCTCGCCGACATGTGGCACGTTGCTCCCAGCTGTTGAGCTGATGGTGAGTACGCGCGCCGGGTCCTCCCGCGAAGCAGCCTGCTGCAGCAAGGGGAGGAATCTGTGGACACTGATCAGCACGGTCTGTGACTCCGGAGACGAAGGCAGCTTACTTTTGCGCTAGCTCAAAGACGCCTCTCACATTGAGATCCAAGATCTTGACGGAGCTGCTCGGCGGCGCATCCTCGAACTTCGAACCCCAGGCGGCACCAGCATTGCACACCAGAATGTTCAGGCCTTTGCTCCCAACAATGCTCTTGACCTCGCCCACAAGGCGTTCGATATCCTTGGTGTCGGCCACGTTCGCCGCAAGGCCAATGGCCTTTCCGCGGATTTGGGGCAGCTTGTTCAGCTTCTCGACTGCTTGTGTGATGCCCTGCTCCCCTTCGAGCTTGCGGGCGGTGATGATGACGTGGGAGCAGCCAGCAAGAAGGAAGGCGGTGGCCATGTGCAGGCCAAGGCCGCGGGAGCCGCCGGTGACGACAGCCGTTCGGCCCTCGAGAGAAAATGCATTGCTGAAGTTCTTGAGCTCGGACATGATGACCTATGGGCGGTGTCGCAATGGACAATGAGGGTGTGACCGAATAGCGAGGCGCAGACAGCTGGGTGTCGAGTGGTTGAGACAGATACGACCAGGCACAGCACCTGGCTGAGTGCCAGAGGGGCACCTGCCTTATCTCTATGGGTACCTCGACGCGCACCTCGGCAAAGAAAAAAAGAGAGACAGCACCAACAAGGGCTGCGGGCAATGGACACTGGCGGCCGGAAACTGGGGAAATATCGGGGTAGCTCCCCACTTCCTGGGATCCACCACGACCAGCAGTTACCCCGCAAGACCCCGGCAGCTCCTGCCGAGGGTCGATACGGTCATTTCTGAGAAGGAGCTGGGATCAGTTGCCGCGAGGCCACTTTATCACATCATGATCTCGATTGAAGATGCTTGCTGCTTGGATGTTTGAACACGTTCGCATCTTGGCCTCCATGATTGTATTGCGGCCATCTTTCATTACACGTCTCAGCACTCGGTAGATCTCTCGAAAGCGGCAGCTGCCTGTCTCATCGCAACACAGCAGTCATGGTTTTCACATCACCCTTTCCGTCACTGGACATACCCAAGACAAACCTCCTCACATATCTCTTCCCCGAGGACCAACTCCCACAAGAAGACCCCCTGTGGCTTGACTGCAAAGATGACAGGATCAACCTGTCTCCCAAAGAGCTCGTCGAATGGGTCAAGCGGCTGTCGTTCGGACTCGAGAGGATCGGCGTCAAGCGCGGCGACGTGGTCCTGATTTGCACACCCAACCAAATCTTCGTTCCCGTCGCCTACCTAGGAATCGTCGGTGCCGGCTGCATCTTCAGTGGCGCCAACCCAGCTTATACGGTTTCTGAGCTCGTCCACCAGCTCAATAACACGACAGCCAAAGTCGTTCTCGCCCACCCAGACCACCTCGATCACGTCCTCGCAGCCGCCCAAAAGGCTAATCTGCCTAAAAACCGCATCTTCCAGTTTTCCGACACAGAAGCGGCCACCCGTCATGGCATTCCTGACTGGCGTGCCCTTCTCGGCACCCCCTCCGAAGTCGAGACGTACCGCTGGCCCGATCTCACACCGTCCGAGTCTGAAACGACCGTCGCCACAATCAACTACAGCTCCGGTACGACCGGCCTCCCAAAGGGCGTCTGCGTCTCCCACCATAATCTCATCGCCAACGTTGAGCAGACAATCGTCATGCGCTACGCCCATAAGCCGTACCCCTTTGCCTCGCGCCCCGCCGAGCGCTGGATCGGCTTCCTCCCCCTCTACCACGCCTACGGCCAGCTCTACACCATTCTCATGGCCATTCGGCTGCGCGTGCCCGTCTACGTGATGCGCGAGTTCCGCTACGAGGACTTCCTCGCCGCCATCGGCCGCTATCGCATCACGAGCCTGCAGGTGGCGCCGCCCATCCTTGTCATGCTGTCGAAGCGCCGCGAGACGGCGCGCTACGATCTCAGCAGCGTCCGCGACGTGCTCTGCGGTGCGGCGCCACTGTCGCGCGAGCTGCAGAACGAGTGCCAGCGCCGCTTTGGCGTCCAGATCAACCAGGGCTGGGGCATGACCGAGGTGACCTGCGGGGCGCTGCACGTGCCGGGCGGTATCCGTGACGACACGGGGAGCGTCGGCCAACTCGACCCCAACTGCGAGATGCGGCTCGTCGACGACGACGGGCGCGAGGTTGGTGTCGGGCTGCCCGGGGAGATGGTCGTTCGAGGGCCCAACGTCTGTCTAGGCTACTGGCGGAACGAGGCCGCGACCAAGGAGTGTATCGACAGCGAGGGCTGGCTGAAGACGGGGGACATTGCCGTCTGCGACAAGAAAGGGTTTTTCTGGATCGTCGACCGAAAGAAGGTATGCTGCTGTCCTTTTTTGTTCTTTATCTCCCTGCCAGGCTCTTCTGTCAAAAGCAACTTCTTCCAAACAACGAAGCTGACGAAAACAGGAACTCATCAAGGTCAATGCGCTGCAGGTAGCGCCGGCTGAGCTGGAGGCCGTTCTTCTCGAGAACGAGCATATTGCAGATGCGGCGGCGGTAGGCATCACGGTGTAGGTATTCCCCAAGGACGAGGTACAAGTGGCCTTGAACTCTGAACTGACGAACCTAGCAACGGGGAGGAGAAGCCGAGAGCCTACGTCGCCATGCAGGAGGATTCAAAGGGCAAGGTCACGCCGGCGGACGTTGCGGAATGGATCACGACGCGCGTGGCCAAGCACAAGCGGTTGACTGGTGGGGTCGTGTTCGTGGAGGAGGTGCCCAAGCTGGCAAGCGGCAAGATTCAGCGCAAGACAATGCGCGAGTGGGCCAAGAGGGATGCGACGGCGATTGAGGCCGCCAGCCAACAAGAGAGGGCGAGGCTGTAGATACATGAGACATTACAAATGGTTGTATACGTAGTTGGCTTAAGGTGCATGGTGGCAAGATTCTGGGAATAAAGCAAAATGTGTTGCCTATGATCACTTCTGTTGCTGAATCCAATTGCTCGAAGTTGACACGTGAACATAAATCACCCTCGAACCACTCTTGAGACCTCATATTTGTATCGATATCGAAGGATGCTTGTTGGCCATCCAAAATTAGGTAGGCACCTCAAGATGAGGTTGATGAACGGTGATGAGTAAAGACGAAGGAGTGGCCCGAATGCCAAGTGAGAGGCCAGCTGCTGGCGGCTGATGGCCTCGAGCACGATCTGGCAAGGGCAAACAGTTCCGAGCCCCACCAACTCCAGAAACGCCCTGCGGTTGAGGTTTCCCGAGCCAGAATCAACAAACCAAAGGGGGGTCATGATCAAGCTTCCGACCGTCTTCGTCTCAACACCGCCCGCCAAGGCACCATCTCCTCCTCCCCGCAAACAACCCCAGACTGGCGAAGAGACACCCCTCTCAATGATTCAGCTCCACTCCAGGCTCGGTACCTTGACCCCTCGGCCGACCCCTCGGACGTTTTTCAACGGGAACAGCAAGTAGCCGTCACGCCATGTCGCTTGGAGAAACGGCTGGCCAGCCCTTGACCCTGCACCAGCACGCCTGTCTTGCTTGCCATGTCCACAGCCTGCGCCGGGCCACTCCATCCCATGAGACCGGTAGCCCGGCTGGGCGGGCCACGTTCGCTTCGCTAGCTTGGTAGTCTGGATTTCCCCAAGGCTGTCGACTGGGATTCCCATTGAGCCCACCCCCTACCCGGTCCACCGTACAACGAACATGACTGAGTCTATCGTCTGCGACCACAGACGGGCGAGTGAAGACGAGTCATGGAGCCTCCAGACTTCCTTCTGCGGTACATCCTCTATGACTCGGCCGATCCTCAACAGCTGTCCAGTCCCGTGTTTCTCTGAGCTTGCTTCCCTAGCTGCATGAAGCTACCGCCCCCAAACCCCGGTCATGCCACACCAAAGACCGACAATCATCGGCTGTCCGTCGCACAGCGCTCCTACGGGAAGTTGGTGTGCCGCACCTCGATATTCGATAGCCGGCCACGCACCTTGAGGAAGCCAACTGACAGGGGCCAGGGCCACAGTGTGCATGTCATGACGCCAGCTGCTCGGCATGCCACCTGCGCTTGACTGACCTGTTTCATACCGTCCTGTATGCTGTTATAATACCCTCTATCCTGAAGGTCTTCCTGTATCGCGGTTTCGTGTCCTGCCTTCTCTTCATTATCTGTTCTCTTGATAGTCAAGGGCCGTCCTGTCATCCTACGGTCTACTCCATCATACCCAGTGCTTCTGCATTCGACACTCGCGCCCGTTCGTCGACCACTTTCTATATCTGCAATGGCCGATCTACTGTTACCAGAGACCATGCATGCCGGTGATCGTGATGCGTCGAGGAGGCTCGATGGCCCCATCCACTCCGAAAAGCACATCCGAGTCATCTGCGTAGGCGCCGGAGCCTCGGGTCTTCTTGTGGCCTACAAGATGCAGAAACACTTTCAAAATTTCTCGCTTGCCGTATACGAAAAGAACGAAGCAGTATCGGGCACCTGGTGGGAGAACAAGTATCCTGGGTGCGCATCACTTCTTCTAATTTCACCCTGTCGAAAGAAAATGACTAACAGAATCAGTTGTGCCTGCGATGTGCCCTCTCACAACTACACATGGAGCTTCGAACCCAAGCTTGACTGGTCCGCTGTATATCCACCAGCGAAAGAGATCTTCGCGTACTTCGAAGGCTTCGCGAGGAAGTACGCCCTCTACCAATACGTCAAGCTCCAGCACCAGGTTGTCGAGTCGTCTTGGAACCACCAGGCCGGCGGGTATGACGTGAAGATCAAGGACCTTGCCACAGGTGCCATCGTCGAGGATCACTGTGATGTTCTCATCAATGCTGGCGGCATCCTCAACAACTGGAAGTGGCCTGCTATCCCTGGTCTCGACAAGTACAAAGGCGTTCTCCTCCATACCGCCAACTGGGATGAATCCGTGAGCCTCGAGGGGAAACACGTCGGCCTTATCGGCAACGGCTCGTCTGGTATCCAGGTCCTGCCTGCCATCCGCGACCAATGCAAAAAGGTCACGACATTCATCCGTGAGCCCACCTGGGTCTCTCCAGTTCAAGGCCTCGAACAGCATCGCTTCTCGGAAGAAGAGAAGCGTGAGTTTGTGGGTAACCCTGCCGCACTGCTTGAGTACCGCAAGAACATTGAATCCGGCCTCAACGGTCAATTCGGCATCTTCCTCAAGAACAACCGCATCAACCGCGACACCCACACCTACATGACCCAGCAGATGAAGGAAAAGCTCGGCGACGCCTACCTCGAGGAAAAGCTCATCCCAGACTGGAGCGTCGGGTGCCGTCGTCTGACACCCGGCGTAGACTATCTCGAGTCCCTTACCAAGCCCAACGTATCGGTTGTCTACGGCGAGATCAAATCCCTCGGCGAGCGTGGCCCCATTGGCGAAGACGGGCGTGAGCACCCCGTAGACGTCCTCATCTGTGCCACCGGCTTCGACACGTCGTTCCGTCCCCGCTTCCCCATCATCGCCCCCAGCGGCGAGAACCTCCAGGACAAGTGGTTCGGCACGCCCGAGTCGTACCTCGGCATCGGCGTCGCCGGCTTTCCCAATTACTTTAACATGCTCGGCCCCAACTGCCCCATCGGCAACGGACCCGTCCTCTCGGCCATCGAGGCCCAGGCCGACTGGATGCTCAAGGTCATTGACCGCCTGCAGAGCACAAACGCCGTGCAGATTGCGCCCAAGGAGCAGGCCGTGCGCGACTTTGTCGAGTACAAGGAGTGGTTCATGACCAAGACAGTCTGGTCCGACCCCTGCCGCTCCTGGTACAAGCCCCGCGCCGATGGGCCCGTCGTCGCCCTGT
The DNA here is from genome assembly GCF_003724135.2 of Verticillium nonalfalfae. Classification (NCBI taxonomy): domain Eukaryota; kingdom Fungi; phylum Ascomycota; class Sordariomycetes; order Glomerellales; family Plectosphaerellaceae; genus Verticillium; species Verticillium nonalfalfae. Next base: position 118,717 of record NW_021167266.1, read on the forward strand.
GGCCCGGCTCGACGCTGCACTACATCGAGGCCCTCAAGGAGGTCCGCTTCGATGACCTCGACATTGTCCACGCCGGCAATAGGTTTGCCTGGCTCGGTAACGGGTACTCGCAGACCGAGCTGGACAACTCTGCCGACTGGGCCTTCTACATCCGAAACCGGGATGACGACGCCCCGCTCACAACGGGCGGGAGGCGGAAGGTGCTTTCGAAGAGCGGCACGGTCAAGTCGCGCGATATTGTTGTTTTTAGTGGCAAGAGGGACGAGGCGGAGGTGCAGAAGGAGACAGCGCGATTGTAGGGTGAATGGTCCGTGGGCGAGCATTGGTTTTTGGAGTTTGGGTAGCATGTGAGCAGCGCCGCAGCTTTGTGCCTGTGGGAATCATCACCGTACAGAACTTGACATTACCTTTTTTGCTGAATATTCTGGGTTTCTGACGTGACCTTTTTTCAAGCCGTCGACTGAATAGGGATTGCTGTGGCAAATTATATATACAGACTTTAGACAGATCACTGTCGTCGCGATTGCACCGCTTCCTGCACTTGCCGTTTTTATGTGGCTCTCGACATTTGAATTGTTTGAATGGCCTATTGTCCGCAAGTAATGGTCTCCATTCACTGGAGGTCATCAGTGTAGGCGGCTGGGGGAGGGGGATGGCATTGTCTGCCGTTTCTGCTCTTTCCATTCATCCACCTCACAATCACCATCTCCATAGTTTGCAGCTCCTAGTTGAGTCTTGCGTTCGTTTTCCTTTTTGGCCAATTGATGTCAAGGCAGACTTCTGCTCGCTTCTTCTTACAAGGCAAAGACTTTGGGTAAGCTAGGTCCTCCGAAATAGCCTGGCAGCTATAACACATCTCACATCTTTGCGCAGTACTGAGAGGCACGAAGGACTCTGATCAGAAGCGGCATCAGACGCACACAAGGGATATTGCATCTTGTTTCAAACACACCATGGCAGGCTCGGACAATCACGATAACGAACGCGACCCCCAGAATGACGGCTACCGCGGAATTCGCAGCTGCAGCACTCATGCAGAGGCTCTTGCAGCCATGGAAGAAGACCTTGACAGTCGCAGAACGGGAGAGAACGCCGAGCTCAAGAGCGAGGTCGCGCTGCTGCTCAGGGACTTCTACGACAAGATCGACAAGTACGCCAAACCGCCGGCTGCTCACCGCGACATTGTCTACGTCCGGTCCATCAAAAAGGCTCTGGAGGCTGCGATCCAGTACAGGGAGGCGGGGGAGGCCTTCTCGCACCGGCTGCCGAGCTCGGCGCAGATGCTCGCTCTGCGGTATACCCACCAGTCTGGGACACTGGAGGAGGACGTGTGCGCCGTGCTCGTCGACTATCAGGTCAAATATGGTGCTCCCGTCCCGTTTCTTGGTTTCGGCTACACCGCGAAGCCTGTTCACGAGCTGCTCCTTGCCACGCCAGTGCAGCCGCCACATGTCATCGACGAGCACAAACCCTTGTCTGAACAGCAAGCCGCGCCCTTTGAGGACATGAAGGACCGGGTGGAACGTCGCGAAGAGCAGCAGTTTGAGCAGAACGACGTGGCCAGCGTGCAGAGCGAGGCACCACACGCCACGATCCCCGTCGAGGTAAACCCGAGCCTCAACTTCGGCGGCCCGGACGCAGAGTTCGACCAGATGGACTTCAACGCCTGGAACCTCCAGCGCACGATGAAGCTGAGACAGGACCTCCAGGGCCTGCGCGAGATGACGGCCGAGACGACGGCAGCCCAGCGCGCGGAGATTGACGCGCTCAAGACGGACAGGGAGGAGAATGCGCATCTCTTGTCGATCCTGCTGCGGCAGATGCAGGAATACAGGAGGGACCTGCGGGTGCTGAAGGTGCAGGTTGCGGTGCCGACGCCCCCTCGTAAGCGTGTGTCGTCAACAGATGCTCGAGCAAGAGCTGACTTTGAGTTGCAGATTCACAACATTCGAAGAAGCGTTCGGTGGATGTCATTTCCCTGGAGGATGAGACACGGAAGAAGGCCAGAACGGAGGAGTATGACGCTCAGTGGTGACATCACACCGCAACGAGGAAGTAAATACACCATCGGTTTGGTGATGACTTGTTGCTATTGTGCTGTGGCTACATGAGGTGGCTTCCCGCGGGGGTGAAGCACTGTGTGTTCAAAGTCGGTCCCAGGGGACCATGTTACCCCTTGAGACATTGTTGAGACATTGCTTTTGGGGTTCTGCTTCGAAGGAAGAAGAAAAATAAGCACACTGCAATCGCCATGTTCACTATGCATGCAGTCAGACCCGGATTCTGTGTCACTCCTAGTTGAGGTCTGTTAGCACGTCGTCACCATGTCGTCTAGGGTCCTCTCATTCTGGCAACAGATGGGGGCAGGTGCAGATTGCCCCACCACGCAGCTACACAGGCCCCACCCAATCGAGCAATTGATGATTGATTCACGACAAAAGTGTCCAACGCGACATCAGACGCGACCGCTCAAAGGCGAACCATACCTAGCACTTGCACAACCAAAAATTGCGCTGGATCCCTCTGACTGCCCTAAGAATCTTCGTCTAGATCAATCGATCGCACAGCCGCTCTCGAAACATCACAACCACCGCACAAGCGTACCTCTACCGAGACGTCGTCCCATCCGCTACCAATCATGCTGCCAACCCGGTTACAGAGACCGCTACGAGCGTGCTCGACAAACAACTCAGTTGCATTTCGATGCTATGCTACGAGAACCAAGCCGACCAGCAATACCTCTCCCTATGCGAACCTCTCTGCGTTGAAAAAGAATGCACCAACACCAACACCAACGACGGTCTCCACGCCAGCACCGGCACCGAAGCCAGCTACACTCAGGTCCTCAACCACGCCATCGAACGCGACAGTCCAGCCTGAGAAGACTACACACACAGCATCTTCAGTGAGGAGCCCAGGACAGAACTTCCCCACAGCCGTGAATCCCAAGCGCGCCGAACCACCACGGGGCCAGAAGCCCGCCCCGAAAACCCGGCCCCCTCTTGATCCGAATAGCAAGGAATACAAGAAGGAATACAATAGCCTCACGAGGAGATGGACAGCTGGGCTGATTGCCATGCCTATTCTTCTCGTGACATCTTACTACCTTTTTGACAGAAGTAAGGGTGCCCGTCTCTTGTTCTGAGAGACCCAGCTAACCACAATGACTAGTCATCCTTGGACACGAGAAGAAGGAACTGCATCGTTTCGACTCTTCCAAGAACCCAGACGAGTCACCTATCAAGTCGTTCTAGGCACAGATTTTCTTTCCTCATCTCTGAATACCCACTACTCTTCCACGGCTCTCCGCAAAACCCAGACGGGGTCTTAATCTCATGCGTCGTGATTTCACTGATCTGGATCAGCTAGATCTATCTCCCTGCCTTGGCTCAGGCATATTGACTTCCCGCCGCTGCCAGTGCAGCGTAGGAAATATGATTCTTTGTTAACATCTATCCCTATGCAGCCACCCTCCGCCTCTTCACCCGAATACGGGCTCCGTCAGATGGAGTCAAGCGGGCCTCGGCCTGCCACTTCTGTTGCGGCCGCCGCCCCCGGTATTCCTCCGGGAACTCAATATCGTAGTTCTGTAGAATATACGTCATGATCATCTTCATCTCGTAATCGACGAGGAAACGGCCGGGACACGCATGCCTACCGTGCCCGAACGGCAAAAAGTGCGCTCCTGTGGACGTGAACCCGAGAGCTCCGCTCTTTGTCGCCTCGCCCTCGCGCGCACGCGAGAAGCGGAACGGATCAAACTTGCCCGCGTCCTCATGCGTCGCCTCGTCAAAGTGCTGCGGTGGCGTCAGCACCGACAGCATGCTCCCCTTCGGCAGCACGACGCCGTCCGGCGTCTTGAGCGAGTCGGCAATGACCATGCGTAGCATGGCGCGGTTGCCAAAAGACGTCTTGCGCAACGTCTCGCGCCCGACGCTGTCCGCCTTGACCATCTGGGCGATCTTAGCCTTGGTCCATTTGATATCCTGCCCGTCGCCGAGGACGTTGCGCATCTCGTCCCGCAGCACGGCAATGGTATTGAACTCGGCGTCCGAGTCGATGATTTCGAGCATCATGTTGATCATGGTCATGTTGGTCTGGTGCGTGGTGCCCATGTTCGTGATGGTCATGCGCTTGCTGATTTCGAGAAAACTAAACTCGTGGCTGCGGTGCGCCAGGCCGTAGCGTATGGCCATTTGCAACAGGTCCTCGGGCTCGTCGACGGGCTCTCCTTTCTCGGCAGCCTGAATCATGTCCATGCGCTTATTAAACTCCGGTCGCACTAGGTTGTGGAACTTGCGGAGGGCTGCATTCATCGGCAGGGCGGCAAGAGGCCCGAGGATCGGCTTGAGAAAGACGGGCACCATGCCCATGACGGCGGCCATTGTCAAGAAAAAGTTGGACACGTCAATCGTACTCTGCCGATACTCCTCGTCTCTGCCTGGTGACACATTCTATCAGCCCTGGTACGCGAGACAGGAAGATGAACGCACATAGAGGTAGGCCCATGGTGTATCGGCCAGCAGCCTGCGAAATGATGAGAGGCATAACCTTGTTCAGATCCACCTCGCGCCAGTTTTCCGTGTCTGTGCCAAATTGTTCATCGAACGCGACGCGAAGTTCGTCATTCAGCACAGCCGCAACCTTCTCCAGCACGGCGTTCATGTCGCGCTTCACAATCAGGGCGTTCCAGCTATCAATCAACAGGCGGTCTTCGCCCAGCGTGTACGTGAGCTGATCCAACTCGACGAACGCATGGCTTGAGCTGATGCTGCTGTCCTGGAGAGACAACATCCAGCGCAGAGCACTCGGTGGCAAGATGACCTCGGTGCGGAGGCCGAGCCCGGGAACCAGAACAGTTCTCCCAAACTTGCCATACTACGCAGCTTTCAGCGCTCGTGCTCAACAATGGGGGTTACTCTTGACGCCACGGAGGGGCTCACCTTTTCGTAGGCCTCGCGGAAGAGGGCCTCGCAGTCAATGTAGTAAGCTAATCTGGTTCTCAGGCTGAAGTGGCCGGCGCCGGGCTTTTCTCTGATGCGCGGCACGTTCGAGGGGTATTGAATGCCGAAAGCAATGCTCAACAGGGTTGCGGAAACGAGGATCGCTATGGAGATGAAAATCACGGCGGCGATGACGTGCCAAGGCTGCAGCGGTCTCACCAGGGGTGAAAACCGCGCGATGGCTGCTATCATTGGAGATGACGGCTGAAGCAGCGATAGGCAGGGACCTTGGGTGCACGCGACGATACCGTTGTTCTCTTGATTCTACCGGCCACGAAGCCATTTCGTGAGTGGGCGTCGTCACCAGCTTAGTCAGACGCAGGGATGGAGAGTGTTGTCTCAGTTCTACAGTCCGACAGTGTCAGTGCTCTTTATTGAGTTCGAAGCTATCATCATTGAAGATAGGCGTGCTTCGGTGAGTGCGCGGTAGGGGTCGGTGAGCGGGGAGATACCCCGCTCTTGCCCCTGAATAGAGCATTGCTTCAGTTGGACACTGAGTGATGGCTTTCGCTCGGACGCGTAGGCTTGCTCACGCGTAGAATCCCTTCCTGGCGACATAGTCCGATGGGCGTCTTCGTCATTGTGGTTGAACACCTAAATCGGCGGCTCAGCCGTGGGGGCTCATTTCCTCTGCGACGGCCCTTGACGGTCTGTAACCCCCGGAAGCGACCAAGCGACCTACCCCAACCATCAGTAGAGTTCAGGAATGCCCTTGGCGCGTCTACCTAGAGGCCAGCGATTGCACATGACTGGCTCGCATCCTTCAGGTGTGCTGCAAGTTGTGGTGGCTGCCGCTGCCGAGTGGCGAACGATGACCACCCAGGTCTGCGCTCTCTTCCCCTCTCCCTCCCCCTCTTCTCTGTCCTTCGCTCACCTTGTTTCCTGTGCAGCGGTTGCGGCGTACGTCAACTGTTTTGTGGTGTGCGACGAGTGGTGCCAGAGCACTACAGTCCGACGCACATGTTGAGCTGGTAGGTCAATTGACACTCCCGAACAGCCAGGTGAAGGTGAAGACAAAATGCATGGAAGTCCGGATCTGGTAGATGGACAGCACAGTCTGATACCAAAAGATGATATCTTCATCGCTCTATGATGCCTTACGATTGATCGGAGCAAGGGGCGGTGCCATCTTCGCTACACTGAATGTGCAGCAAGGCCTACTCACACTGGTGGGATCGTGCGATTGCTCACTGCTCGGCGACGATACATGAAGCACGATACCGATCAATCGGCCAAGCATTGTCATGAGTTTTTCAAGATCGAATTACGTCTAATTAGTTGCAAGGAACCTCAGGAGTGACTTGATTTCGCCAAAGTTCGCCATTTATCCGCACATTGACGTCTCAGGCATGACAGAGGGATGAGCAGAGGAGCAGTCTGCTACTCTGGGGTCCAACATGCATACCAGTTGAGCGGTCGTCTCCTCTAAATTCTCTTTCTTTGATAGTTGTTCGACAGTTCGACTTTGATGAAGAATAGCATAGAGCTCGACTCTCTAGTCGTCAAGGCTCATAGTGACTGCATGGCGACTGTCCGAAGCCACGGGGACCCTCATCGGTAGACTGGCTTTGCCGTTTGAAGCACTAACAGTTTCTTGTACAAAACATCACAACCATCATCATGCATCCAGGTAAACATGGCATTAAAAAGATTGGCTAGAACGGTGAATGCTGACAGAAATGACTACGATCAGCGCAGGCCGCTTGCATGTCAATTATCACACCCATCAGTTGAAGCGATCATGAATTTAACGAAGTTGTGTTCCATCCTTCAAGGTATTGTACGAGTCACCATCTAGGGCACGCTCTAGTATCTAACCTTCCTCCTCTCACCAAGCTGCTTTCATCGTACACATCATGTCTACGCCAGAATTCTCACTGCGTCCAACAAGAGCTTACTTCCTGACATTGTTGAAGCGGTCAATGCCGTTGTTGATCCGCCTCTCCATACCCTTGGCCATCTTCTCGAGCGGCAGGCGCCTCTCCATGGCCTGGACGGTGCGGGCGACGGGGGGCTCGACGCGCTTGATGCCACGCTCGGCCGAGGGGGTGAAGTAGCTGATGTTACGCTCCCAGCGGGGCGCCCACTTGGCGGTCTGGGAAGCCAGACGCTGCTCGGCGCCGGGAATCATGAAGTAGAGGGGAGCCAGGGCGGCAACGGTAGCGGCGCCGTAGCAGAGGGTCTCGGAGCCCTTGGTGACGGGAATACGGGGAGGCATGATGACTACGCATAGTGGTCAGATTTACTGGGAGGATGCAGTGGGGAGGCGATGAGGCCTTACCTGGTGTGAGGCGGTTATTTGTGGGTGGTTGTGTGGTTGGGCAGCGACGTTACGAGGGTGTAAGTCGACTGCGATAAATGAGGAAGCTGTTGTGAGAGGCAGCTGTGAGAGATCGGTTGATGTTGATGTTGTTCTTTGAAGAGGTGATGGTGCTTGATGATGGATGGTGGTACGAAGAAGAGAGAAGGCTCTATGTCAAGAAACGAGAGGTCGAGGGGACACCTTTAAAGGCCATTCGATCAGGGGCAATGCTTCAGCTTCGGGGGGATGTGTGTGTGTCTGTGTCTCGACTCATTCGTCCAGACCGAAGGGCAAAGCGTGCGGGGTAGAAGGCACAGTGACTTTGAAACACCACGGCGAGGCACCGGTGAGCGAGGTACTATCAACATCGCATCATCCCAGACGTCGTCACGCGGGCAAGCCACCAATGCCCTGCTCGAAAGCAACGCGAGAGGAGGGGGTGATCACTGCGCGACCAGGCTCGTTGCGTCGCAGTCGAGGGCGTAGTATTGGGACCGCGCGTTTCTTGGTTGAGGTATGTTATGCAGCTGTGTCGTATTCCCCTCCCCAGCGAGCTTCTGGCCGCCACTTCCGTCTTTACAGTGGTATGATGCTTCCCTATCGTCTCCTGAGCGACAGGCGATGATGAGGACATGCTCCGGATGATGGCTTCAATTCTCTCATTTTTGACCCATTTCGATCGTTGTTCTGAGGACAGACAGTCAAGCCATGACCCCCTATTCTACCCAAAGCACAGTCGATGCCGATGAAGTCCAGTAGCACAGTAATGCCCAGGGGCTCACTGGCCATGGATCTTTCCCAGGCGTTGCTTTCAGTGGGGGCCCCGCCCGGAACCCACTGGAACCCACTTCCCCAGACAGCTGTGGCGAGGGTGGCTCTGGGGAAACAGGCGCTAATACAGGCGCCGCCGCCCGCAGCCCCGCTTCCCTGCTTGGCCCATTCCAGCTGACCTCAGAGCCTGAGGGCTCAGGCCATAGCCTACCTTGGGTGCCTAGGTGCCTAGGTAGGTAGCACACCAACAGCATCCTGCGAGCCATTGGTATCGATTGATTCAGTCATCAGAGCTGCTGTAGAAAAGAAGGCGTGTCGCCCACCGATAGCTGGCACATCCAACTTTTGTCGTTCGTCTTCAACGCTCGTGTGTGCTGCCTTCGCTCGGATTGAGAGCGTGGGAAGCTGCCTGGCGATGCCCCTGCTCCTCTCGGACGGGGAGGATCCGCGGGCATCACGTCAATCAGGATCAGGCTAGCACCAAAGCGCCAGCAATGCCCGCTCCCAGACAAAACACCTCGAATAGATACAGCCCCCCCACAATGCCCAGCCATGTCCAGCCATCGTGGCCCACAACCCGCCGTGCTGCAACCAGGACGGGAAACGCATCGCATGTGAAGTGGACCGCCGCCACGCTCACGATGGGCCTCGACCGTGTCACTGGGACTCGCAGCCCCAGGCGACAAGGCACAACTTTCTTTGCCTCTCGAGCTCTCGACGTCGCCGGTGGACAACGTTCTCTCTTTCAATTTGAACCTCGTTTCTGCAACCCGGGTACTGACTATGCTGCACAGTGGAGCCGGAGATAGCTCGACAATCGCCCCGTCAACCACGAGCGGCAAATCAGCCCACGTGCTGCCCCTTCAACGGCACGCAAATCGTCCTGCCGATACGCAGCTTGTCGCAGTCCAAACCAACATTGATGCCCAGCAGCCCCTCGACGCTCGTGCCCTTGTCCTCCGCAATCGCCCAACACGTGTCCCCCTTTGCAATCCGATATTCCGCCTGGCCGATGCCGCAGTCGAGCTTCTCGACGGGCGCCTTGTTCCGATACAGCAGCCAGACGACACCGCAAAGGAACAACCCGATAAGGACGAAGAAGTTGAGCAGCGGCGCCCACGACTGCCGCCACGACTCCTTCTCGTGCTCCCACCGCCGTGGCGTCCCGGGCACGAAGGGTTCGCTCTCAGCGCCCTGTGACCCTTGCGTGAGACGGCCGTATCTGTTTCCCGGGGCGCCCTCCCAGTGGTTGCCTTCGCTGTCGCGGTAGGAGTAGGTCTGCGTGTCGGCATCGTAGCCTGTGCGGGTCACGCCCTCGGGGAGGCGCTCTTCGTCGGTGTCGTACTGGGAGAAGCGGGACATGGCGGACGGGGTGATGGACCTGAACAGGTGAAAGAGGGGGTTGCCAGTAAGTCTTAAGATAAGAAAGCTAGATACCAGACAGGGTCTGTTTGTGGCTTAGGTACGATGGAGATGATCAGGCCAGCATAATGACGCTCGCCATGCTTATTACTGACCGAGAGCAAGCACGGCAGCACAGCCCCCCGGATCGTTTCAGAGGACGAGTCTTACGTCACCCGCGGTGAATCTGGACATGATGACCCACTAAGCCAGCACGTGACACACTCGAGAAGCTATGGCCACTCGGAGCCAATTCAGCAGACAAACACAAGCTCCCCCAAACCCTCGTGGTTCTTGGGGCCACAGGGCCTTCAGTGAACGCAGAGTGACGGGTTGACAAGGCTGCAGAACGGCCAGAAAGAATTCCACTTGCCTCTCGAAATTTCATTTGCCCGCTTCCGCACCCGCTGCCTCGTTGTGTACTTTTTTTCTACGTCAGCTCATCATCTCGCTGCCACATCAGACGCGCCAACTTGCTATGCAGAGCGTCGGGCAGGAGTCAGCCCCAGTCTCAGCCCCAACCGACAGATACAAAGCAGGACCACTGCCCATTTTGCTAACGACATGTCAACCAAATCAAGAGCAAAAGCCCACTATGGCTGATAGAGTCACCTACGACTGGAAGCTCACCTCGCGCTCCGTCTCTTTGCCGTTTCGCCTGTTTGGCAAGCGATTCTCGGCTGGGGTTTGGATCCGACGAACAGAGGACAAGGTGGCACCGCCGCAGTCTTCTCTTCTAGATGCCAGTACCAGTGTCTTTATCTTCCGATCCAGACCATCCATCTGACTTGCGTAGGCCCGTGATGCACGCAAATACGAGTACCAGGCCCTCCCGGAGGGACGTTGCATCCGCGTCCTCAAGCTCCATGCTGGGGTCGGGAATGAGCCCCTGTATGGTACTCTCTCCAATTTGGCTCTGACAGACGACGCCGAATACGAAGCACTCTCCTACGTCTGGGGCGCCAATATGAACGCAAACATCATCTTCTGCCAGGATAATCGGATTCTGAGGCTGGGCGAAAACCTAACTGATGCGCTGTACTCGCTGCGACACAAGAAGAAGGACAGAGTCCTCTGGATTGATGCCTTGTGTATCGATCAAGAGAATCTGGAGGAAAAGTCGAGCCAGATTCCGCTCATGGCTGAAATCTATGCCATGGCCAGCTCAGTCGTCGTCTGGCTCGGCAGGCCGACGGCGCACTCGCAAACCGGGCTGGATATTCTCGCGTTTCTCGCCGGCAGTGACAAGTTCGACGACAATGCGCCCTGGAACCGCATGGAGATCCAAGACGTGACCGCCGCAATCAGAGACATTATTGACCGGTACTACTTCCAGCGTCTTTGGGTCGTGCAAGAGGCCGCTCTCGCGCGGCGTGTCGCGTTGAACGTCGGACACCTGATGTTCGAGTGGACGGGCGGGTTGGCTACGCGCAGATTCCTGGCACGCATTAAGCTGGCAGAGCTGTCGCCCACCTGGCAAACGTCGGGTCTGAAGGAGATCGATTTCCGACCTCTGCGCGAGTTGTTGGAGCAAAGTCTCGCCGCCGAGTCGAGGCGCAACGGCCGCCTCGAGCTCCCTTCACTGCTGGATGTTGCGCACTCGATCCGCAACAGGCAGGTTACAGACCATCGCGACCGCATTTACGGTGTTATGAGTCTCGTTACGCCGGCTCAAGTGGCGGGGTTTGTGCCGGATTACTCGAAATCTTGGGAAGAGACATACCTACAATTCTACGACTTGGTTGAGAGACAAGTTTTGGAGGATCCAACAATCACACTACAGGATGTTCTGAAGCATGAACAAGGCGAGTCGGCCTCGGCCTAGACTTCGAGATCTCGTTCATTACCGCCCAGTTCTTTGAAGTGTGCAAACAGCCATCAACGCATGCCCAAGAATGACGAGACAGTCTCAGCATTATCCCGAAACAGCGACCATGTTAGCCTATTCAGCGTTTCTTTCAAAATACTACCTAGCCTTACGCAGTTTCAACTATCTCGATGTCCGTAAAGTCGGCCGGGTCCAGAGCTGGCTCGCTCTTGCCGAACGCGTATATGCCAAACATGACGCCTGAAAACGCACATCCTACGGGAGGAGCAATTGTCAGAGCTTCTGACGTGCATGACACACTGGTTCTATTGTCTCCTGACGAAAATGACAATGTGTAGTCTTTGGGCTTTGCCTCGATTGACAGATGTATCGGCTTCGAGGTATCGAGCTTCTTGCCAGTGTCCAGTAGGGGATATGTTGTTTTGAGTTCACCGTTCTTGCCTGTCGGCTCCCGAACCACGATTGTTTGGAGCAGGCCACCGCCAATAGGATACGCGACCGCTGCGATGCCGATAGATGCGTGCGAGTATTGGTTCCACCATAGTGTGACGCCTGATTCATATCCCAGCCTGCTTGGCTGGAAAGACATCTTGACGCGGAAAGTCTCGTTGAAAGATGTCTGTTTTCTCAACAAGAGCGCTGGCGATTCAGGACTCGTGAGCTCGTAGCAGTTTCCGTGGAGTCGAAGATATCCAGGACGCTCTGTCAACGAGTGGCACCGCTTAATGGGTGTATCTGTGAAGAGTCAGCTGGTTCAAGGGCCACTTGTCTGCACAGGCGCTTACTCTTGTGGTACCATCCTAGTTCCAGATCAGGCCTCGACAGATCAGCCTTCCACTTGATCCCGCTCTCATCAGCCACCGCCTTCTTCTCGATGGAATCTCTGCCGACAGTCTCCAGAGTGACGTTGCGGCCGAGGTTGAAGACAGGCCAATCATCCTCCCAATCGACCCGAACCATGAACGTCTCCCTGCCAAGCTGCGGTTCAAGCCAATTCTCACCATTCTTGACAGGTCGCACACCTAGCAAAACACCCCACCAGTTACCCCTGTCGTCCTCAAATATGTCGGCGTGTCCCGTCCTCTGCACCTCTTCGTCCGGGCCGTTGTACCACAGAGCCTTGCCCTGGCCCTCCCAGGGCCCATAAGGCCCCTGTTCGCTACGAAGCACCCATTCTTGGTGGCCTGCTTCCGTGCCGCCCTCTGCTACGAAGAGATAGTAGTACTTGCCCTTCTTCATGATATGCGATCCCTCGGCCACACCGAACTGTGAAGCGCGGATGAGCTGTGGTGGAGTGAGCGTGCGGCCAGACGGCAGATCAATCTCCGAGACATGGATGGCGAAGTCTTTGAGCTTCAAGCCGGGCGTGCGCTGCGCCATGCGAACCGTGGTCGAGAGGTACACCTTGCCGTCGTCGTCCCAGAAGAGCTGAGGGTTGCGTTAGTCTGCAGTTTTCTAGATCTTTTTGAAAAAGGAAATGACAGTCACCCACATCTTGGTCGAACCCAGGATTGTCGAAATAAACAGGCTCGGACCACGCGCTATCGTCCCAAATGTTGTCCGTCCAGACATAGAAGCCGCGGGGGAAGATGCGCTCGTCCACGGCCGGGCGATAGCGGTGAAAGACGCCGTTGGTGAGGTACCACCGCCTCTCCTGCGGACGGTACCGCAGCGTGCTGGCCCAGGAACCGGCGCCGGGCTCGACAGTGCGCATATCCATCTGGCTGCGGCGGTTGAGGGCATGGCCGATGAGCTTCCAGTTGATAAGGTCCGTCGACGCGTAGATGGCGGCGCCGGGGAAGAACTCGAACGTCGAGGTCGAGAGAAAGTACGTCGCCGGTGCCGTGTCTGTTGCGGGCACGACGCAGACCGTCGGGTCCGGGTTGAAGCCCGGGATGATCGGGTTCGTGAACGTGGCGGCGCCCTCCGAAGACGTCATGGTTTCGAATGGTCCGACGGGATGGCGCAAAGTGACTGGTGACGGAGTGAAGGTCAATTCTCCGAGCCCACACTACCAGGTCGATGGAGAAATTGATGTCGGTTATGCCGATTTATATCAGCCTCAGGGCCGTTTCGTCCGCATTGATCACAGACCCGAATCCGTGGGAGGAAGCGGGTCTTCCCTTTTAGCCGGGGCTCGTGGTGAGTTATTCCAGCAATCAGACCACGGAGCTTGGCTAGCCGAGTGGAGCCCGTTCCCCTCTCCGCGGCCGGCACCCGTGCCGATGCCAAGACCGAAGGGTCGCAGTGTGGGAAACCACCACGTGGTGTCTCGATGTGGTGCTCGTTCGTATTACACTGGGAGAATGACATGACTGTATGATCCAGGCACTGATGCCTGTCTTTGGCAGGCGTCTACGAGGTTCGTCGGCTATGAGGTGGCCTATCGCTATATCTGCGGCCGAAATGCGAGGAACGACGAGCACTCAGGGTTACTCTAGGCCCGACTAACATGGCATTGATGTGGCTCGTACGATTGGCCAGCACTGTTGAGACCCTTTTTTAGAAAAGCTGTGTGTTGGAGGATGGCGTCAAGCAGGTGGCCGTGTTTCAGGAGAACCCTTCGGAGCCACGGCACACGGGGGCTGATTAGGTGCTAAGGACCACGAGAACGTGTGTACAAGGACTGTGGAGGGGCGCTCCAAGCTGCAAAGGCCCAGAGTTCAGATGTTTTCCAACCCTCCATCTTGATTCTACGACCTGCGGACCTAGTGCAGAAGGCCTCTTCACTCTGCTCAACCCCACGATTTAATACTTCAATCCGAAACCTAACTGGGAACCGCTCTAGAGGGCTGATCAACCGTTAGACAAATTTCGTTGATAGGAGCGCAGGGGGCTCGCCGTTCGACTGGGTCCAGTCTTTATCACGTTTTATATCTGCACCAGCTAGCTCAAACAGTGCAGAAACGTATGGCCATCGAGACCTTCCAAGTAGCTATCTCCCCGAGAGCGTAAGGGATGAGATAGAGATAACTAGTGGTCTGATAAGTCGCGCTCAATTGGGACCCCGAAGCATGATCGTGCTATTGATGAATGGACAAAAGGAGATGTTTACGCATGATGATACAAGCTTGATATTCGCTGGTACTGTCAGGTCTAGATTGATCAACGTCATTAGGGTGAAAATATGAAGAGGAAACCGGAAGAGGTTTTATAATTGGAGAAGCCGGTGCCCGAAGAAAAGGACTATTGCTTTTGTCTAGTCATCATTGACACCTACTTTTGAGCCATTCATGTTACGTTGTTGCGCACCTTTTTTCAGGTATGATACGACTAGCGATAGTCATGAACATGCGTTCAGAGTATGACCGAAAGATAATCAGAGTATATGGGTAGCATGGCTCGAAGGGACCGCCCCTCGAAAGTGGAATGTATGACAAAGCTTTCTTGTGAGGCTCAATGAACTTAAAATCGAGCCTTGGCTACGAGCTCCTCAGACTGAGACTTAGTGCGTACGACAAAGGTTCTATTTAGAAGGGAGATTCGGCAAATAGATAGTGAGAACTCCCAGTTCTATAGTATATTGGTTTGTGTTGAATCTATAAACAGAATACCTCCTCGTATACATGCTATACGTTCTGTAGTACATGAAATAAGGTGGAGGTACAACTTTACTATGATCTCATATAAGGTTTGGCTATACCTGTGAGTTTATCATGACAGACTACACTTCAACCGTGGCATTCGTAACTCTGGTGAATCCAACCCCCGTGTACGCTGTAGTGTCCATCAAAATAGCCTTTGCTCCACCCCTAAAAGCATGACCCAGCTACTGAAAAGACATGCGTGCAGATTCTACAATTTGCTGGATGAGTGCTAACTTGTCGTAAACGTTTTCCAGTTCTGCCTGGGCCAGCAATTAGGTTCTTTTGTTTGTGCTTATCCCAATTCAGCCCAGTTATATCGTCAATCTGGCATTAGGGCTTACGTCATGGAAATCTAGCTTCTATAATCTTGAAAGAATGGCCTGGCCTCACTCTTGTTTAGATTGCTTGAAATACTTCTATGATGTGAGTTGGTCAGCAGCAGCTTCGAAATGGTGACATGAAATGCATTGGTAAGAGCTTATCAACGTTTATTCAACTGAGTTTATGCCGCCCACTTAGGTCGAGTGCACCCGTGGCAGCCCGAATCGAACTAATAGATGGTCATCGCGTGTAAAACCTACAAATCCTCAAAGAAGAGGGTTGCTTTCTAGCTTTAAAAGGACTGCCTGGCCTAGTAGCTTGTCAAGCAAGACCCAGCACTCCCCATTGTCAAAGAGCACATCAACGAAATCCTCAAAATGCGGTATCTTTTTCTTGGACTTGTGGTCACATGCCTAATTTTTGTCATCAAGGCCTTGCATATTTTCCAAGCTCTTCTCTCCCCGCTTCGAAAAGTATCAGGACCATGGTACGCCCCGCTGACAACTCTCCACTTGCGATATCTTTTTTCTACGGGAGAAATCTGTACGCTAGTAGAGAAGAGTCATGATAAGTATGGTCCAATCTTTCGTCTGGGGCCTAGACATATTTGGGTTTCGGACAAAGACTCTTTCAAACAAATATTGTCAACTGTAGACCTGCCAAAAGTGCCATGTATGCCGAAATCTCCCGAGACAGAAAGAGCCCTGGCCTTTTTGGCGAGATGTGAGTAGTGAAGAAGCCATTTCCTTGAGCTAGCCGAGAAAGATATGGAAGAACTCTGGCTAATTACAGATTTCTAGCCGATTCCATCCCCATAAACGTCTCAAGCGGTTTCTGTCGCCAGCCTTCACTGTGGGCTATGTGGACAATCTGGAGCTCGTCTTCCAGGGCATGGTGAGAGACCTTCTCGAACAATACAAAAACCGTCTGGTGAAACATTCAAGCTGAGCAAGCGATTGAGACTAATCCTATGGACGATCTCCACAGGGCTGCTCTTGACATGTAGGTGTAGTTCGGTCTACGGACCGTTTGAATGTTCTTTTGCTGATTCCTTCTGGTGACAGAATGGGGGAAAGCGCCTTCAGCAGAGGATTTGGGCAGGTGAACCCAAAGAGCTCGTCAGGTGACGCATACATGGATGAGATCTGGAAATCTATTCCAAGAGCCATCTTCGATGGCCTCGCAGACAGGTATAAGTTATGAAGAGCAAACTTCGTCAAGTGGCTATAAGCCTTGATAACAGTTTTCAGTATGTTTACGCCAAGAGATTCCTGCGAAGTATGGGCCTGAATGTCAATTTCGACTGGCCCAAGCAGATGACAACGGTATGACGGCCACAGTAGCGTCTGTTGATCCCATTGCGCTCGCAGCACTGACTCAATAAGGCCATTGATTCGATCATGAAACAACGCACAAGGAGAAAGGAAAGCTCTTCTCCAGACCTTCTCCAGTACATCGTTGAGAATCGCAGGAGGCCGAACACAGAAGAGACTATGAGCTCTCGCGATGTATTGGACCAAATGTCCGAGATCCTCTTAGCTGGCTCCGAAACCACATCCGGGACTATGGCATGCCTATTCTTGGAACTACCGCGCAATCCTCGTGTGCGTTCCAAGCTCCTAACATCACTCCCCCCCAAGGATCCCCATGATCTTGGCGATATTGTGGAGAGAAAAACTGTCCGAAGCAGTCCAGAATACCGGTATCTTGAGGCTTACATCAAGGAAAATCTCCGCTTGCATCCTATTGCTTCCGAGATGGGCCGGCGAACCGGTGATCAATGGATCAATTTCATGGGCTACGATCTGCCTCCGCATACGGTAGTTTCGGCTTCCTACCGAGACCTACATCGAGATCAGAGGTATTGGCCAGAATCATTGAGTTTAATCCCTGAGAGATGGCTGCCGGATGATCAAAGGGGTGATATCCCTGCTGCTGAGTATGTCCAAAATCTCAAGACAAAATTAGTTCAGGCTAACTTTATTGTCAAGTATCACAGCGTACTTCCCATTTGCTGCCGGCAAACACTCTTGTATTGGAGTCAAGTACGTCATTCTATGTCTTGAAGGAGTAGTTGATGCTGCCTTGAGATTTCTTCGAAGCTTCACCTGGGCTGAAATGAGAATGGTTGCAGCCAACCTTCTCTCCAGATATGATAGAATCGAGGTCCCTGGGCAGGCAATTGACTTTCGTCAGTTCACTACCATGCAGTTTCACACGGGCAAATGGAGAGTCATTATAAAGTCACGAAAGTAGACAAGAAGGTGTGAACGCATAAGCAAAAAGACTGTATCTACAGATTTTCAACCAAGTCGTCGGCTCGCGGAACCAGGTCATTCTAGTAATCTGGTGTAGTTGATTACTACGACAGGGCCTTAACTTAAATCGATCGTCCGATACTTCAAGGATATCCTAAGAATAGCTAGATTGAATAAATATTCAGACTTCATCCATTACCTAGGATTTATGAAGTGACCTCCGCTCACGTGGCCCTTTTGCAGCTTCGGCTGTGCCTGGGTGTCAGTGTTTGGTGTAGAGCAGAGTGAAGAGACCCTCGACACGTGGTCCGCAGGCAATAGATAGTAGACATCTAAATCCTGGCCCTCCGCAGTCCTTATGTCCACGTCCTCGCGATCCTTAGTCCCTCACCAGCCTCCGTATTCGGTGGCTCCGCAGGGCCACCCGACAAATACAAACGACTTTGAAGATGCGGGTTTGAAGGCATATAACGGCACGATATGATCATGACATGATGACGCAACACGTTCAGAAAATCTAAACACGGGCTTCATCGCTTCTCCACCAATCATTCCAGCCCTTACTGGGATCTCGGCACGCGCCAAATAAAACATCAAGTGTCAGCACTGCCATTTATGGAACTGCACATTTGACTCCTTTTCTATCACGAATGACAGGAGAGCTCTTGGCGGGCGATTGGGCTGTTGTTCGTCATGGCTGGGGGGACAATACAACGGGCGTGTATCAGCGACATGAATGATTTGGCGTATCGATCTTGCCCGCCTTTCTAAGAGAAGCAGCGCCCATTTCAGTCACAAAGTTGATGAACCAGTCCCAAGCGATCACGCACGCCAATCAGCAAGGTAAACTTGGTCATTTCGGTCGGACTGTTATGAAGGGACGCCGCCATAACCATGGGGGAATATAGGCAAAGCGAATGGGAAGAAAACGAGTTGGACTAGAACTGGCAATATTGCTCATGTCCACTTCTGGCGACCAGTTTGTGACTGCTACGGACTGGCCCTAAGAGGGATGAGTTCTAGATCTTATACGACCCTAAGCTTCAATGGGCTTCAGCTATTCAATTGAGCCAAAACAACACGCATATCAACGGGTGTAGTCGATTGAGCTGCCTCCACAGGAGTATGAGCCCCAGGCTTCTGCACTGAAGGGTCTGACCCGTAACAGAAGCGGTCACATTCTAGATTGAAAAAAATAAAACCTCAAGGTGCACAGCTTCCAAGTTGTACCCATGGAGCTGGAGGCAATTCCATTCACCCATACCAACATTGTCGACTGCCGGGTGGTTTGCATAATCGTCGACGGACGAGAGTCCCAGAGCGTACGTTGTCAAAGTCCCAGGCTCATCAGTCACCTCGAGGGATGTTTTTGATCGGATGTCGGTGAAGCTGCAAATTAGAAGCGTCTCAAAGATGTACTGTTCACCAACGCCATACTCGGATCACAGGCTAGAATTATACAGGCCTCTCTCTTGTACACAAGGCTAACTAACCACGGTCGACTTCACTCTGGAAAAGTCTTAGGCTCGGTTCTCTTGGCTCTGAAGAGACCAAGAGTCCCTATGGAGTATTCATTTATTACTTACAAGATCTTGATAAGAGCTTGGAGCTACTCCTTGCAATGCAAAATGAATAGACGCAATAGCATCACTCCCTACCAAAGTACTACCTCGCCCAAGCTGACATATCATTTAACCAGGTCTCACTTGCCGTCTGCCATGGAGCACCTTGAACGCCACGGGCTCCGTTGGGGCTTATGTGAGCTTTGAACGTGAACCTGGTGCGTTCAGGTGCCCACACGTGGTTTGGCGTTCCTGATTACTATCGACTCAGCGTTACACGAAGACGCAAGAGCGTAGGGAAAGGAAGGTCTTCGAGCCCGTCGTTGGTTAGAGCGGGCCCACGATTTACACCGACTGCCCGCTTGCTCCACTGCAATCAGGGCTTGTGCCCAACTCCGTGGCCCGGACTCACAAGCCATCGGCATGTTGCTGTACTGCGAAGCACTAGATTGTCGTCCCATGCGCATTCTCCGAATAGTCCGTGCCCGAGCTTTTGATCCTTGTGCAGCACCAAATCAGATCAGCTTTGTAGTTGAAATCAATTGTCGGCCCCGAGGTAAGGAGTGGGACTCCTTGATGGTCGCATTTGGACCGAACATTGCATGCCGAGATTCAATGGATGTTCGGTGCACGAGATGGTCGTCTAATTTGATAAAAGAAAACACATTCCTACTCCACGATGCGCTCGCGAAGGCAGCCGGCGACTTTTTCAGGTTGAACGTGTGGTGTTGAATGGCGCGGTGAGGCCTTTAGTGCTTAACCCAGGACCCTCTGCTGGGGATGCCAAGACATTCGCCGGTTGAGGTAATATGCACGTATACGAAAGACAAACGTGTCCGAGAAAGGTCGCAGGTGCTGGGAATGAGTGGCTATTTGTTCGAAATCCGAAGTGCCAAGGGCTCTAGAGGGAAGGGCGGGCGTTGAGGTCAGGGAAAAAATGCCAAGACTCACGGGGTCTTGTTCGGGTCCGGGTGTGGGGCCGAGGACAGGGCTGATTTCTAACCCGTCCCGCGTTGGACCCTTCTTTGGTGGGGCGAACTGTGGTCGGCAAATGCTTCTACGCCCTGCTCGAGTTCGGGTCCGAGATGCTGTGCCTGTCACAAGCGTCCAAGGGCCAGTGTCGATGCTCGGTGTTGACTCAGTGCGGTGATTAGCCCCTTCATCGCCCCCAGTGTGTTTCATACGCTATTGGTCCTCACTGCAATGCGTCACCATGAACCCCGTTATACGTGTTAGTCCGAGTCTTTTTCTCTCTCTTTCGTTGTTGGCCCCTGGACCGAAGAAGGCTTAGCTGATAGACTCGTGCCCGTGCCTGGCCCCGGCTGTCCCGGTCGTGTACTGCGTTCCATGGAGGCCGCGTGCGGGATCGAACAGGAGACCGTCCGGGGTTGTGAAGCGGAACGACAACGAATCCCGCTATCTCCTGAGAAAAACACGATCGAATTCATCAGATTTCTTCTATTGCCCCTTGCATTACATCATACTTTGGTTCGTCCCTATTTGTAAAAGGGAGGGACATCCTTTTCACGTCCCTCGTTGACTTTGGACAAGTCTTTCCTCCACAGGCCAACTCGCCCGTCAATCTCTCAGAGAAAGGCCCAAGGCGGAAGACTATTATCTGATACACGGACCAAATCTCGAAAGGATTAGGTGAGGACGATCACTTTGCTGTCAGACACTGTTTGAGTCTGCCCACGTCACGTGGAGCTCATCCCAAAAATTCTCCATCTGACAACAGTGATCTTTCAGACGCAGACGCAACGAATAATACCCTTTGATCTCACGGGTCTTCCCCATCCACAGCTCACCATGTACTCTGCAGCCCAGGGTGGTGAGGCTTTGGGTGCAGCGCCTCGGTCCCCCAACGGAAGCCAGCAAACCTACGTGAACGAGGCCGACGTGGCAAACCACATCGCCTCGGACAACAGCAGGTCATACCTGGACGGCCAGGATCTGGGATCGAAGGATAAGAAGGCAGGCAAAGGCGATTCTGGGGACTCGACATCGACGAGTGATGATGACACCGGAAATGAGACTGAGATGGAACGTCGACACTCCATCGTGCAAGACCTTGCCCGGCAGTACACTCAACACTCGATCGTCGACATCCAAGGGAACCCGCAAACCCTTTTCGGAAGCGATGACCCCAACTCGAAACTCAACCCCCGTGGCGAAAAGTTCAGTGCGCGATCATGGGCGAAGACCCTCGCCAAGATGACCACTGAGCAGGGCGCAGGATTCCGACAGGCCGGATTTTGCTATCAAAACATGAACGTCTTCGGTTACGGCAATGAGACGGACTACCAAAAGGATGTCTCCAATGTCTGGCTCGAGGTATCGGGGCTTGCCAAAAAGCTTACGTCAAAGACCGGCGGCCAGCGACGTATCGACATTCTGCAAGACTTTGACGGTGTCGTTGAGGCGGGCGAGATGCTTGTCGTCTTGGGCCCTCCCGGTTCAGGATGTTCAACATTCCTGAAGACCATCGCAGGCGAACTGAATGGCATTCACGTTGACGACCAGGCCTACTTCAACTACCAAGGAATGTCTGCCCGGGAAATGCACAAGCATCACAAGGGCGACGCCATTTACACCGCTGAGGTCGACGTCCATTTCCCTCAGCTGTCTGTCGGACACACTCTCACCTTTGCTTCCCGAGCCAGATGCCCCAACAACCTCCCGCCAGGCATCACACGCAACCAGTACGCCGATCACCTCCGCGACGTTGTGATGGCCATGTATGGAATCAGCCACACCATCAACACGCGCGTAGGTAACGAATACATTCGCGGCGTTTCTGGTGGTGAGCGAAAGCGTGTGTCCATCGCTGAGGCTACTCTCTCGAACGCTCCTTTGCAATGCTGGGATAACTCAACTCGTGGTCTCGATTCGGCTAATGCTGTCGAATTCTGCAAGACACTGAGGCTGCAGTCGGAACTTTTCGGTCAGACGTGTGCCGTGTCAATCTACCAGGCCCCCCAGAGCGCCTATGACTTGTTCGATAAGGTTGCTGTTCTGTATGAAGGCAGGCAGATCTTCTTTGGCTCCACGAAGCGGGCTAAGGAATACTTCGAAAACCTCGGATTCGAGTGCCCAGCGCGCCAGACAGTTCCGGATTTCCTGACATCTATGACTGCTCCTTCGGAACGTGTTGTGCGCCCTGGCTGGGAGTCTCGAGTCCCTCGAAGCCCAGACGACTTTGCGGCGGCTTGGAAAGCCAGCCAGGCGTTCCGTGATCTACAGGTCCAGATCCAGGAGTACAAGTCTGTCCACCCCGTCGATGGTGTTGATGCAGAGGCCTTCCGCAACATCAAGTCTGCTGTCCAGTCCAAGAACCAACGACTCAAGTCTCCTTTCATTCTGTCGTACCCTCAACAGGTCAAGCTTTGCCTGTGGCGTGGGTGGCAGCGCCTCCTGGGTGATCCGTCCTTGACCGTGTTCCAACTCCTCGCCAATTCGATCATGGGTCTGATTATTTCCTCTCTATTCTACAACATGCCGCAAACGACATCAGCCTTCTATAGCCGTGGCGTTGTCCTCTTCACTGCCATTTTAACCAACGCCTTCTCCAGTGCTCTTGAAATTCTGACTCAGTACGCCCAACGACCTATCGTGGACAAGCATGTGCGCTACGCATTCTATCACGCATCCGCTGAGGCCTACTCGTCTGTCCTGGTGGATATGCCATACAAGATCGCCAACAGCATCGTCTACAATTTGGTCATCTACTTCATGACAAACCTCAACCGCGAACCGGGTGCCTTCTTCTTCTTCCTGCTGGTATCATTCCTGATGGTCCTGACAATGTCCGGAATCTTCCGCTCCATGTAAGTCGCAAACTGAGCATCGTCTTGCGGAAAGCAATCCACTAATCCATTACACAGCGCTTCGCTCTCTCGAACCCTGTCCCAGGCAATGGTCCCCGCCTCCATCCTCATCCTGGCTCTCGTCATCTTCACTGGCTTCGTTATTCCCGTCGACTACATGTTGGGATGGTGCCGCTGGATCAACTACATTGATCCTGTCGGTTACGGCTTCGAGGCCCTTATGATCAATGAGTTCCACAACCGAGACTTTACCTGCAACGCCTTTGTGCCCAGTTCCGCTGTCGCGGGCTACGAGGACATCTCGTCCACCAACAGGGCTTGTTCCGCAGTCGGCTCCGTAGCTGGGTCTGATGTGGTCAACGGCGACACGTATATCCAGGCGGCCTACAAGTACAACCACAGCCACAAGTGGAGGAACGTCGGTATCCTCATTGGCTTTGCCATCGCCTTCCACGTTCTCTATTTTGTCGCTTCGGAGTACATCTCGGCCAAGAAGTCCAAGGGTGAAGTCCTTGTTTTCCGCCGCGGCGCTCTTCCCACCACAGCCAAGGGCCAGGACGACGTCGAAGGAGCCCTTTCCGGTCCGCTCCCCGTTACCGAGAAGCCCAACGGCAAGTCCACCGACGGCGTTATTCAGGCTTCCACAAGCGTGTTCCACTGGAACAATGTCTGTTATGACATCAAGATCAAGGGCGAACCTCGAAGGATTCTAGACCACGTTGACGGATGGGTCAAGCCCGGTACCCTCACGGCCCTCATGGGCGTGTCTGGCGCCGGAAAGACGACGCTTCTCGACTGCCTCGCTGATCGTGTGTCCATGGGCGTGATCACTGGCGAGATGCTCGTTGATGGCAAGATTCGCGACCAGTCGTTCCAGCGCAAGACGGGCTACGTTCAGCAGCAGGACCTCCATCTCGAAACCACCACTGTCCGTGAAGCCCTGGAGTTCAGCGCTCTTCTGCGCCAGCCTGAGTCGACGCCGCGCGCCGAGAAGCTTGCCTACGTGGACGAAGTCATCAAGCTTCTCGATATGCAGGAATATGAGGGCGCTGTGGTCGGCGTGCTAGGCGAGGGCCTCAACGTTGAACAGCGGAAGCGTCTGACCATCGGAGTCGAACTCGCTGCGAAGCCACCTCTCCTGCTCTTCGTCGATGAGCCCACATCAGGTCTCGACTCTCAAACATCATGGGCTATTCTTGACCTACTGGAAAAGCTGTCCAAGGCTGGCCAGTCTATCTTGTGTACGATCCATCAGCCCTCGGCCATGCTTTTCCAACGGTTCGATAGATTGCTATTCCTCGCCAAGGGTGGTAGGACCGTCTATTTCGGTGATATCGGAGAGAACTCAAAGACCCTCACAAACTACTTTGAGCGCAACGGTGCTGAAGCCTGCCCCCCCGGCGAGAACCCAGCAGAATGGATGCTCTCTGCTATTGGCGCCGCACCCGGATCTGAGACGAACGTCGACTGGCACCAGGCCTGGCGTGACAGCCCCGAATACCAGGACGTCTCCCATGAACTCGAACGTCTCAAGGCGAACGCGACCCCTACTGCCACTGACAAGGCCTCCCGGGCAGACGACAAAGCTTCGTTCCGCGAGTTTGCTTCGCCTCTGTGGAGCCAGCTGCTCATCGTCACGCGCCGCGTCTTCGAGCAGTACTGGAGAACCCCCTCTTACATCTACTCCAAGTTCATTCTCTGCTGCTCCGTGGCCCTATTCATTGGTCTCGTGTTCCTCAACGCCCCACTGAGTATGCAGGGATTGCAGAACCAAATGTTCGCTATCTTCAACATCTTGACCATTTTCGGCCAGCTCGTCCAGCAACAGATGCCGCACTTTGTCACGCAGCGCTCGCTCTACGAAGTCAGGGAACGGCCGTCCAAGACGTACAGCTGGAAGGTGTTTATGCTCTCCCAGATTATCGTCGAGATCCCCTGGAACTCGCTCATGTCCGTCTTCATGTTCATCTGCGTCTACTACCCCGTCGGCCTGTACAAGAACGCCGAGGCGGCCGGCCAGACGACGGAGCGCGGCGGCCTCATGTGGCTGCTCTTCTGGCAGTTCCTCATCTTCACCTGCACGTTCGCGCACGCCTGCATCGCCATCACGGACACGGCCGAGGCGGGCGGCAACCTGGCCAACGTGCTCTTCATGATGTGCCTCATCTTCTGCGGTGTCCTGGCCTCGCCTGACGCCATGCCCCGCTTCTGGATCTTCATGTACCGCGTCTCGCCCTTCTCCTATCTCGTGTCGGCCATGCTGTCGACGGGTCTCGCCAACACGCGCGTCACCTGCTCCGACGTCGAGCTCGTCAGCTTTGACCCGCCGAGCAACCAGACGTGCGGCGCCTACCTGAGTGACTACATCAGCTCTGCGGGCGGCTACCTCACGGACCCCTCTGCCCAGTCGAACTGCAACTACTGCCCCATCGCCGACACGAATGTCTTCCTCGACGCCGTCAGCGCGTCATATGACAATCGATGGCGCGACTTTGGCATCGGCATGGTGTACATCGCTTTCAACATTGCCGCGTCGCTGGCTCTCTACTGGCTCGTCCGCATGCCCAAGGGCAAGAAGAAGGCCTCGAGCTGAAGCCATTGCTGATGCTGCCTGGAGCTGGACATGAATCATGCTCGGCCATGTGGTTCAATCTATTCTTGCTTTCCCGCCCACGCTGGGGTGTCTTTCCATTCATTCTACATTGACCTCTCTCTTATCTCGGTTGCCCGTTGCGTTTCGTTTTCTTACGTTCATTCTTCATTGCTTGCGCTGGCTCCTGCGATTCGTTCCTCTGCATTAGACTTTTTCTCTGTACTAATAGACTATACACCCAAATACGAAACCGGTTGGCTGGGATTTGACAAGATGCGACGTGCATGATGTGGCGCTTTTATGGTTGCCGGCCCCTGGATGTCTCTGAACATGTTCCGGTGACCACGCTCCTGGAACTCCAAACGGTGAAGCTAACCTAACCGTCAGACCTGGGGCGAACAAGAACAAAAGGTAGCGAAAACCTGGTTTTCTCCAACGCCTGGGGCGGCTGATCCCTTCCCCTCCCCCCACCGGGCGTTCGATCATCAACGGCAAATTCCATCTCTCTTTGTAGCGCGAGACAGAGCTGAAAGGGCAAGCTGAACCCGGCAGAGATTAGACCTGGAAGGACATCAACCCTTCAGCTCATGCACCAAACCGAGCATCATCTTCAGAACACGGAGCGGTTCCTGACTCGGTCTCGCCGGGTCCCCGATTGGCGACTCCACGATGCAAATATCCAGGGCCCATGACCGGGTGGCGCCCGAGCTGAACATGGCAGCGACATGGGCAATGGCCATGGATAAACCTCGCACAGCCCAGCTCTTTTGAACCCATCGATGAGCTCATCCTCACCATCGCAAGCAAAAGAAGCCTGTACACGTAACGACCACAGGGAACGATCATGGCAGAATCATCCTTGGCCCCAAAGCGACGGCCCCGAGTGCAAAAATCGTGCACCGAGTGTCAAAGGCGAAAGCAGAAGGTACGTGTGTGATATCATTGCCGGGCCGGCGCCGAGTTCCGGCGGGGAGACCGGGGGTCCGGTCTAGTTGCTCGTGATACACAGAGAACGGAAAAGCTGACGGCGCGGTGGCAGTGCATCATTCGGAATGACGGCGTGCCGTGCGCCAATTGCTCGCGCCGGTTCCCGCCTGTGGAGTGCACTGTTCTCCGTATTGATGCCCCGGACGGCGAAAGTCGAGCCCCCGAGTACGAAGAGCAAGTCGTCAGTCTCGGGGTCCCGGTGAGCATAGTCTCTTCGGCTGGTGGTCGGCACGTCAATTATGTCCCGGCAGGCACAAGCGTTATTCGAACCAGGCGCGTGACACCCATGGCGAAAACCAGGGCAAGGATCATTGCTTGGCACGATAGTACTGATGGCTCAACGGATGATGCATGTGACGAGAGGGCTATCGTTGGGAGATCATCGGAACAGCACTCGGAGAATCTCTATCTCGACGGGACAGGCGACCCAGATGCCATGGTCCATATCCGACCCTTCGGAGGCATCTTGACTGAGGTGTGCACTCTCAATGGATTGCGAATCAAGCAGAGTGCCAGGCACTCGGAGCTCTTGCATTTCTGTGAGTGAAACCATGCCAATGGTTGGGCATAAGTCTAACACACGGGCAAGATGTCCAGATTGTTGCGCCAAATCTTGTGTCCATCGACGGGCAAAGCCAGCCCAAAGTGTTCCTGACAGAAGTTCTGCCATGGATGTTGCAGTCGCCCTTATTTCCTAGCATCGGCATGCTCATGGCGTCAACTACGCAATCGCTTGAGAAGGGTGTCGAGGTGACACGCAACTCCGAGTCGCTGGCGATCAAAGCCAGGGTCCTCACTGGCATCAATGAGATGCTCAAGGGTGACTTTGGCTCGGTCGCCCAGGAGGTCATCCGTTCGGTCATCAACCTTTGCGTCATGGAGGTAGGAACTTTGAGTAAGCCCTCACGATGTATAGCTGGAATACTGATCTTGCCGTATAGTGGTTTTGGGGCGCCGATGACAGCATGTGGGCGCATCTAAGGGGCATGAAGCACATGATTAACCTTCGGAGCGGCTTGCGGGGTATCAAAGACATTGTGGGAGAGTCCATCATCATCTTGTATGTGGCATGACCTTTCTCAGAGTCGAGACAGACTGACTAACGACAAGGACAGGACCGATTACGAAATATCGTGCTGCTTCGAGACGGAACTCTACCTCCAGAGCAACGATCCAGTATTGCTGGAGGAGATCCCCATTCCAACGTCGTGGCCAGACGGATTTGACTGTCCACTGATCAGATCGAATGTTTCGTTTGATGACGTTAAGGATAAGCTGGGATTAACAAGAGCTGGAGCTAGGATCCTGGATGATGTCCGCTTCTTGACTACTTCAATCACAGAGGCCGACGGCGGACCCGCCAGTATTCGCAAGATCCAGAGCACAGCCTCGTGGATTTACAGCCGGCTCAGCAAAGTTTCAGGCAGAGAGAGCGGCCGAAGTGAGCAGGACGCGGAGGTGGCGGATGTTGCTGATATGGAATCCGAGGCCGAGCGTATCGAAGAGGCGTTGCGGCTGGCCGGGCTGATCTACAGCTGGTCCATCTCGTCGATGGCCCAGATATCGCAGTTCAAGGACGACAAGACGCTAGAGCGGGCTTACAAGGCCATAAGGGGGGTCAACCTTACGCGATGGAAGGACATACCGGGAATCTTCCTCTGGATCATGCTCGTGGCGGCGCCGAGCACCAAGCAAGATACCAGGGGGAGGTTCATCCGGCGGAAGATGGCGGTGGCGGGGCTCTCGATCGGATTCGAGAGCTTCGGGGTGGGGATATCGTATCTGCGGGCGTTCTGGCTGGTCCAGAGGTGGATTGCGCGACAGGGGAAACCGGCCGCAGACAGCTTGACGTGACAGAGTACTGGGTTCGAAGTGGTGCTGTATCAGGCAAAGATCAGATCATCGAGGCGTGCTGCGAGTAGTCATGAGGTGTGAAGAGACATGAAGACGCGTCAGGAAAGACGTTCGAGACCGTCAGCGAGCCCAGAACAGCGGACGGAAGGTGGAGGCGGTGGATCATGATCGGGATGCCGAGCTTGGACTTGGGCGACAGAGGTTTGTTGAGATGGGAAGAGACTGGGGAGGGTTTGGGCAAAGGCAGAGTACCATGTTGCGGAAGTCCAGATTGGGAAAGCCGGTGGAACCTGGGGCAGTCAGTGGGGGGGTCCCCTGTATTTCCGAATTCTTACAGTGATCTCCAGTGGTGCAGTGGTGGTGCTCCACCGCAGCACGCGGGGAAGGAACCCCGCACAGCACACCCGTTGGTGCTGCCGCTGTAACACGAAGCCCCACTGGAGCGGTCTCGGCCACTTGGTTCACCATTCCTCTGATGTTCTCCATGTCACATTGATCAATCTTGAACAGCAGAATTGACTTCTCCATCTTCGGCTCGTCTTTCACTGAATCGACAGCAGAATTTTCCACAATTGGAAACATGAGCTTGCGCTTCACAAGGCGAGACCCTGAGTGCAGGATCCGCTTTTGTTTGGGGCTGCTCTCGAACTGTTGGCCGTCTCTTGTGGTAACCGCTGATCACGCCCCTAGCAGAACCATGCTGCTTGCAGCCATCAGTGTCTGGTACACTACCTCAGGTCCTGCGAGAACACCAGTTCCACCGAGCAGCAATGAGGTACACATCAGGCTCGCATCAGGAAAGCAACTCTCGAAAGGATTCGCTGTCCAAGAGGCCTGACGATGGAGTACATCATCCTTTCCTCAGCACGTGTGCTCATGACAACACGGCCTCTCCGATCCGGAAAAGAGCTGCGATCTCTTGCACCATCAGCAATACAAACCATGGCTTGTCACTGGCTACGGAGAATCCCCCAGCCTACCTAAGTTAGGTTCCAAGATTCAAGTTCCATCTCCATAGGCATGCGCAAGCGCCAATGCGCCCCCAGAACCACGCACCAGGAGCACTTCACCCGTGTACACATAAGCTTTGTCGCCCCTTTCGGTCTGCTGGAGGTACGACAGGGTACTTTGCCTGAACGCCTCCGACCTAGCAAATGCTCGTAGCTCTACAGAATCGAAACCTAGCCCCCACGACGTCGCCCGCCACATAGACCGCCGGCCGCCGGACGTCGCGGGAGCCCTAGCTGCTAGCGACACAAGACAGCTCGAGCTCAGGTCACCATGCCCAATCTTGGCACGCCTTACCTTAGTGAATGCTGATCGGGAAGCTCAGATGAGCTGTCCCGGCCAAGGTGGCACGGCATGGAACACTTCGTCGACCTAGACGCTCACGGAAGCTCCGACCTTCCTTCCCCTCTACCGCCTCACCAGCGCAACACAACCTGAACAAAGCAGAGAGCATCGTCGACACACCTGACCAACCAGTCTACACCTCTTCTCGCAATATCCCTTTCCATTATAAATTCGCCTTCTGCTGTGTTCATCTGCCATCATGTCTCGCCATCTACTACCTTACGCCGGACTACCATCGCGACTGCTTCGTGTACAGACCCCCGCACTTGTCATAGCACCCCAGCGCATCATCAAGACTCCATTTGCCTCTGCTCGAGCGGCTCGGCCCTTTCACCAGTCCCTCACGCCTCTCCAATCGACCGCAATGGGTTCCGTTTCTCACCAGCCTACTCGGCTACCCGAGTTCAGCCTCCAGGACAAGGTCATCATCGTCTCTGGCGCTGCACGAGGCCTTGGTCTGACCCAAGCAGAAGCCCTCCTCGAGGCCGGCGCGATTGGTGCGTACCTAACCAGCTTCTCAACGGCGGCCATACGGAGCTCCTACTAATTGCTTCAGTTCATGCCATTGACCGTCTGCCTGAGCCCGACTCGTACTTTCACAAGGTTGCCAACCGCGCCAAGAGCGAGCTGGGCACCACGTTGACGTACCACCGCGCCGACGTTCGTGATGTCGACAATCTCAATGCCCTCATCGAGAGCATCGCCAACGAGCATGGCCGCGTCGATGGCCTCATCGCCGCCGCCGGTATCCAGCAGGAGACGCCCGCTCTCGAGTACAAGGCCGAAGATGTCGATCGCATGATGGGCGTCAACGTCACCGGCGTCTTCATGACGGCCCAGGCCGTCGCCCGCCAAATGGTCCGCCTGCGCTGCAAAGGCAGCATCGTCCTCATTGCCAGCATGAGCGGTACCGTCGCCAACCGCGGTCTCATCTGCCCGTACGTTCCTGCCCCTGCACAAAACCCCGTCTCATCCATGCCCAGACAGACAGCGTACTGACCATGTTCCAGCGCCTACAATGCCTCCAAGGCTGCCGTCATCCAGCTCGCCCGCAACCTCGCGTCCGAGTGGGGTGAGCACAACATCCGCGTCAACACCATTTCCCCAGGCTACATCGTCACCGCCATGGTTGAGGCCCTTTTCGAGACGTACCCCGAGCGCCGCGACGAGTGGCCCAAGCACAACATGCTCGGCCGCCTCAGCGCCCCCGAGGAGTACCGCGGTGCCGCCGTTTTCCTGCTCAGCGACGCCAGCAGCTTCATGACGGGCGCCGATCTGCGGATGGACGGTGGTCACGCGGCGTGGTAGCTTAGGTGGCAGGTGTGTCCATCTGGATTTGCAAGCGAGTCTTCATCACGGCGCTTGGGAGCGTCAGGGCTTGGGGTTTCGGGCATTGTCTTTTCCTTCTCCGTCTTTCCCTCGCGAATCCCCGGTATTTTTGTTTCTTCACTTTCTCGTATTCGTACATGGTATACAATTCCATAGTAACGCCTAATGATGTACAGTCTCTCACCCAGATACCTACATGCGTGTCGTGATAACGGCCATCACGCCTCGGCCTCGGCCATGCTCGCAGGAACCGTGATGCCCCTCGTCCCCAGCCTCGCGACAACGCCCTGCTTCAGGTTGAACCTCTCTTCAATCTCCCGGTCCGCAACGCCGCGGTCGCGCAGAACATGCATCTGCACAATCGTATTGAGGTCGAGAAACTCGCGTCCCTGGAATCCCTTCCTGCCGAGCGCCTCAAACTCAGACCGCGCCGCCACCTCCGCGAGACGCCGCGCCTCGAGCGCGCCGAGGGTCGAGTTGTTCCGCGCCGAGGGGAAGAGCGGTCCCGTGCCGCCGCTCGGGGGTGCGTGCGCGTCCGAGGGCGACGACGCCGGCGCGGGGCGCGCGTGCGACGAGGGGCTGTAGGTCGGGTTGGGCTGGGCGATGCCCATCTGGTGCAGGCGCGCCGAGAAGTCGGCTGTCACCTCGGGGTCTGCGGCGTCGGCGCGGATGGCTACGGCTGTTCAGTATCGCGTTCCTGGCGTCTTTTCTCGCTGCCTCGCGGGACGGGAAAAGGGAGCGGGGCCGACGGAGACCGTGGCGACTTTACCTTCGTCTTTGGTGGTTGAGGCTTGCGGCCTTGGCGGTGCGCTTCGGGGCTGGCGGGCTGCGGCTGGAGGCACGGCGGCGCCTGGCGAGCGGGTTGGGAATTTCCGCGCGGCGCCTGAGGCGGCTTTGGACGAAGATGAGCCCATCTTTTTCTGGGGGCAATGCGATTCGGGTCAGGTACTGGAGAGGGGACTTGGGATGTCTGGTGGGAAAGACTTGGGATGCTTTTGACGATGATTCGGACATTAGGTAAGCCATTTTATCTGGTGACGTCGTTGGCGATAAGATAAGCAAGTGAGCGTCAAGGGCCACGGTGATTTCATCCTTCATCATTGACGCCGCTTCTTCATTTGTACAGGGTGACTCTACAATCGTCTTATGACAGGGCGACACTTCAATTTATCCGGTGTCCTATCTGACTGGGCTGATTGCTTCGCGCTCTGTCCACCAGGTCGAGCCAGAACCACACTCCTTTCCCTTCCTGCTACCACCGTCTGCTTCCCTTCCTTAACCAAGCGCGGCGACGTGGTTCGTGACAAGGCACGTCCAGTCGTCCGTGTTGGTGTAGATGGTGTTGCCGTCATCGTGCGACTTGCCGTAGCTCAGCGTGTCACCAAGCTGCCAGAAGGCATCGGCGGCCATGCCGGGCGTCGCCACGGAGGTCAGCTGCCAGGGACGCTCGATGGCGCAATGGTTGTTGGGCGCGCCGTCTGTCATTCATCTCGTCAGCATTGCTGTTCTCTCTCGGACCAAAGGTGCAAGTCTTTTTCTCTCTTACATTCTTCGAAGAAGCAGGGCTTGCCGGCCGCGACACAGGCGGCGGCGTGGTCCTTGATCCACTTGTTGCCCCAGTCGTACGAGACGCCCCCTGTTGCGCTGTTAGTCTACCTAGCTGTCCCCGGTTCTCCGACCTAGGGCCTATGAGGGGAAAGGGACGTACAGGATCCGGGGTAGAGGTGGAAGGTGCCAAAGTCGAGCGTGTTGATGGCGAGGTTCTTGGCAAAGTCGGTGCCCTCGCCAAACTGGTAGGGGTAGCTCGAGTCGCCGGCGATGCCGAGGCCCTCGTCGCCGAGCGTCACGAGAT
The DNA here is from genome assembly GCF_003724135.2 of Verticillium nonalfalfae. Taxonomy (NCBI): domain Eukaryota; kingdom Fungi; phylum Ascomycota; class Sordariomycetes; order Glomerellales; family Plectosphaerellaceae; genus Verticillium; species Verticillium nonalfalfae. The sequence continues at coordinate 151,545 of NW_021167266.1, forward strand.
GGTTGGGGTCGAGGCTCTTGACGTACTCGGAGGCGCTCTTGGCCCAGTTGAAGATGACGTCCGTGTTGCAGCCGTTGCAGCGGGGCTCGTTGGCGAGCTCCCAGGCGAAGATGGCCTTGCTCGTCGTGTAGCGGCTGACGACGGCCTGGACGAAGCGGCGGTACTGGGCCTGGGCGGCCGTGTTGGTGTACCAGGTCTGGTGGGTGCCGCCGTAGGCGTTGGTGTAGGCCTTGATGCCGCCGTAGTCGTCCCAGTTGTTGACAAAGTTGATGATGAGCTTGACGCCCGTGCGCTCGGCCGCCTGGACGACGTAGTCGAGGCGCTGCAGGCCGTTGGCGCCCGTGTTGATCGTCGAGCCCGAGGCCGCGTGGTTCTGGAACCAGACCGTGTTGGAGCCCGGGATCGAGTTGACGTCGTTGAAGCCCCAGACGCGGAGGATCTTGAGGCCGTTCGCCTTGAGGTTGTTGAACACGAGGTCCGTGTCGGCGTTGGAGAGCCCGCCGACCGAGCACCAGTAGCAGTTGGTGCCGGGGAAGTACTTGGACACGCCGTCAATGTTGAAGAGCAGGCCGTTGGTCTTGACGTAGGCGCCACCGGTGGTGGGGGGCGCGGCCGCCGTCGTCGTGGCCGGGGGGGGCGCGGCACGCGTCGTCGATGTGACGAGAGTCGTCGTGGCCCGCGTCGAGGTCGTCGTCGGGTTGGCCGGAGGAGGAGCGGCGGTGCCTGGTATCTGGTCAGTACAGGTAACGTCCCGTATTCAAGTCGAGTGTAACTCACCCGGCAGGCACTGCGAGTACCAGGGGTTCTGCACCACGCAAGTCGAACCCGCAGCACAGGTCGTCTGGCCGGTCCATCCCTGGCCACCACACTGGCCCCAGGCGCTCTGCTGGGCGGACGCGGCACCCGCAAGAGCGAGGGCTCCGGCTACGAAGGACTTCATGATGACTGGCAGAAGGAGAAGCTGTCGATGGTGAAGAGCAACGACGAGGTCCTATCGACGCAACGATTCAAGTCATACTTTATACTCGATCCTCGTGAGCTACTGAGAGACGAGGATGCCGTATAGCCACGCCACGCCGGACCCAGTCGTTCCATGCCCCCAGAAGCATATAATTCCGAACGATCCTGATCGCCTAGGTAAGCCGTTATTCACGAGAGGAGAGCACTATCAGCTGAGCCTGGGCCGTTCTACCCGCTGCGTGAGGCTCAGGCCAGTCCGGGGAAGAGACCAAGAACCGGGGTAGCTGCATTGGCGTCGGAAAACTAAAGCTTGTCGTCTCTGGCAATCTTGGCACCATCGTGGACTTTTCCGTCAAAGATCGGTACCGAGCGCCGGGCTGCATCCTGGGATGTCTTCTGGATTTCGGGCTTGATGACGTTGACGTCAGTGTTGGGAGGCGGCGATGTTTGCTCACGGTCTGCTCTCTCGACGATTCTGTTCAAGCAAGTCCACGAGCTTGCGTCTTCTCGCGTTCTCCTTCTTCGACCCATCGTCTCGACGAGCAACAAAGAGCAAACAGGCCAAGGGATCATCCCATCGGCTTTGGTCGCGATTCCCGTCTTGGTCGCGATTCCCGTTGCGGGGGCCCTTCCGAGCAGGGCGGAGCGTCGTGCCCCGCGGCACCCCTTTCAGGCCCCCGATGGGTCCAGGAGACGGCCAGTCCTCGCGGGGGCAGAAACAAATAAAGTGCTGCCGCTCGATTGAACGACGTGCCGGCTCTTGACAATGGTTTCCAGGGCATGTTTGGCTGCCGTCGCCGCGCACATCATGCAGGGCCATGGTGTGGAGGTTGCTACTCGGCTGTATAGGGTCTGGTATCGAAGCCGCCACCATCGCCGTGTGGGCAGATCTATGTAGCTTTTGACCACAGGACTGCAGCCTCCAAGGGGAACAGGCTGCAGATCAGCCAATCAGGAGAGATGCCCGATTCTGCCCGTGTTTGTCTCTCGAAAACGCATGTTGAAGGTGGCCGTAAGGGGTCAGAGCTTGTTGCGAAGCTGGTGCTGGTGCTTGGGCGACACTTTTGGCCATTGATTGGATACAGACGTTCTGCTGCCTTCGTGGCTGCTTGCGTACACCTTTAGCCTGTGAGCTATGAATTTGGATAAACGAATCACGCAGAGTTTCTGCCATGGCCACGGCGAACTGCTCTCTCTTGGGAACTATGTTGATGTAGACGCAGTCATTGCTTCTTCTACGTGGAATAGGTTCTGTACTGATGGAGGTTCAAATTCAAGCGAGCAAGGCCCGAGCGCAATCTCAAGCACAATGTATTCAAAAAGAGTAGATGAACCGCTACGTACAAACCTCATATAATCCTGTACAAGCAGCATGGGTCCAGTGACCCGGGGTATCTCCCATCAGTCCGAAAACGCCGAAGAAACACAGCGGACGCCGCCAGTCGTACACTGCTTGCCGTCCAGGAAGAAGCATGAAAAGAAAAGAACCAGAGAAGAAAGAAACCGGGAAGGCCTCGCCTCAACAAGCCAGGAGGGAAGAAGAAGCAGGAGAAGAAGAAAAACGTCGTGCACCAGTCTCGTCACCACTACGCATCTCTCAACGACTCCTCAACGCACAAGATCTGGCGAAGGCCCACGTTGCCAAGCGAGCTTCTGCCGCCTCATCCGCCTCGCGTACAGCAGCCCGCAGACGTTGCAGAGCGTGTCCGCGCCGTCCGGGCCACGCCTCCACTGCGGCGAGATGGCGGTGCCGCACTCTTGGCACAAGGCGGAGTTCGCCTTTCTCTATAGGAGGTCAGCTCTCTGTAAGGCGTTTGTAGAGTGAGTAGGAGGAAAGAGGGAGGAAAAGAAAGAGAGAGAACAAAAAGAAAAGGAAAAGAGAGAGAGAGAGAGAACAAGAAGAGAAAAAACAAAAACGGAGAAGAAAAACGCACCTTTCGAAAGCCGCTCAAGCCGCCCAGCTTCTCGAGGTCACTCCTCGACGGCGCCGTGATGGTCGACCCCCGCCCATCCTGCCGACGGTGATGCCTCGCGACCTCAGCCAGGCTATTGACAATGTCCCTCGACAGGCGCGACATGGCGAGGAGGTCAGCGGGCGTCGGGCTGCGGCGCGCGGCGCTGGGCACGGCGGCTGGCTCGCGAAAGCGCTCGGTGATGCTGGCGAGCTCGGCGGCGCGGTAGTGCAGGTCGGCGCTGGGGCTCGCGACGCGGGCTTGCGGGGGATCGGCCGACGAGGTGCTCGAGGGGGAGGGCGAGTAGGAGGCGCCGGCGCGGAAGGGCTCGAGAGCGAGAGCGGCCTCGTTGGCCTTGAGGTCGGCGAGCCAGAAGCGGTGGCTCGTCCCTATGCCGCCATCATGGCTCCGTGGAGGCCGCGGTGACCGGTTCGGGGGAGAAATGGTGGCTGCTTGGGAGTGGCAGCTTCGGCGGCGGACGACTGGCAGAGTCATTCAAGTTGTTGTCGATCAGGTACCCTCAGCAGGGTAGGTAGGTAGGTGTACCTTCGGTACCTTCGCCAACGGGAGAGGCAGGGTGAGGTAGGTACTCAAGGTAAGTAGATGCTTGGGATGACGCGGGGTTGAATATGGGGAAAGTGTTGTTTGGCCTATACACGGAAGAAAAAGGGCGAGTCGTGCAGGCTATATCGTGATGGTGATGATGTGTTGCGCAGCAAGTGTCGGATGGGGAAAACTCAACCTCCTCATCTCCATGGGTCTGTGTTGGTGGCGAAACACAGAAGGAAGCCGACAGGAACAAGCATCAGCAAGATGGGAAAGTCTCGAAAGTCGATTCCAAGGAGCCTGGTGGGGCGCGGATAAGACCCTGAAAAGTCCCTGCACCCACACCGAACGTCACCTCGTTCCTCCTTCTGCCAAGAGCCGACCCACCTGCCTCGCCCAGGCAGGTACCTACCTACCCCAAGCTACCTGGTACCCAGGCAATGCCAGGCAGGTACCTGGTGCCCAGGCAGGTAGGCACCTCGATCAGGGGACGAGTCCCCTGGGCACCTTCCCTGGGGCGAGCTCGAACAGCGCCGAGTTGGTGCACAGTGCTCGGGTTCTCACGTCATTGGCAACCGTCTCGAGACCCCGCCTCTGGTGAACCCGCTAATGTCGCAGCCTTTGTTCCGATTGGGGGGCGCGGGGGCGCTGAGGGGGGTCTCCCCGGCGTCCCCTTCTAGTTGGCATTTGTCTGGTATGAGTGGGGTGGTTGCGCTGTCAGACTTCATCAGTCCACCGCCTTGTCCTATTCGTTCTGCTGCGGCCAAGTTCCAGTGGTAGTACGAGAGTGGCGAGACCACCTTACACACGACAGGCCCATTGTTTTGAGGACCAATATGCCCTTTTCCCATCATGCTCACTTCCTGCCAACCTTTTGCTACCGTCGGTCAGATACCTCGACTGGTGAATGGAATCAAAAAGGCCCTCGTCTAGTCCTGTTATACACACAAACACCGTAAACGAGCTTGCAACCCTCGACAATGAAGATATCTCTCGCTGTTTCTCTACCCGACGACTGCAATCCTACAAAAATGATACACCAACGGCCTAGGCGTTTCAGAGACATTTCTGCTCCGCCTTGTTGTCCTCCACTGTTTACCCAAGTCTTGGATGAACCCCTCTCCGTCCCCAAGCGGGACAGATGATCCGCCTGTGGCACGCGCTATTGATATGTGATTTGGCCTCTTCCTCACGCCGGCCCGCGAGCTTTGACACTCTTTCCTTTTTCGTTTTTTCCAGCCCTTCGCCTGATCCACTCTGAAACCGTCACCCATCTTGCCATTCTCGACAATGGGCTTTGAGCCTGTTGCTTCGAGGCAGTAGAACCCGTAATTTCCTCTTGTTTCCTCTCTGCAGGCGGCAGTCTCTCTGCTTTCCCATGCTGTGTTCGACGCGGGGGTGCTAGGCTTCAATGTCAAATCGTGTTCACCGCTTTGCCTCTTATGTTATTGGTGCCAGGCCAAGAAGGGGACGGGCATGTTTGTGAGACTCATCAACAGGTTGTGTTGTCGAATGAGACCTCGCTCTCGACGCTGGCTCGTCCAGCGCGGCCTCGCTTGTGGCGACACTTGTGCATCCGTTTTCCCTAAGGAATGCAGAAATCAACCCAGCTGCCCAGGTAGTCCAGCCGGTTGCCGGCAATCTCGTGGCTCTTGTAAATGTCCTCAAACTCCTCGAAGCTCAGCTTGCCCCAGCCGCCACGCTCCTCGGCCTCCTTTTCTGCCACGTCGAGTCGCTTGTAACCGATCAGCACAGCGTGGGAAACTTCTTCGTCCACCTGTTCTAAAGACCCCTTGGCTGTGTTCAGTGTCGATTCGACTTGTTTGCCAGACGCGCCAGCCGCTGTTGCAACGTCCGTCTGGGCCTTGTCATCGTGGGGCTTGACATCACTGTTCGGCCGGAACTGGGGCATGGTTGGGTCCCGGTGGGGCTCCCGGGGTCCTTCAACAGGCTCATCGTCCGCGTCTTTCGCCTCATCAACGGACCCTGCTGCTGGTTCCTCGCTGGCAGGTTCAGGCCTGGCTTCAGGGTCCACTGCATGTTCAGCGTTCAGCATCGCTTCGGGCACCAGATCTGTGTCGACCGTGTAGCCACTGACGTGGAGCAGCTCGTCCAGAGACCGGCCATCAGGTTGTCTCTTTTGGATGACGGGGCTGCCTTCAGCAGAGGTGTAATCAAGCTCTTCGACGTCGTCAAGCTCTTCGGCGTCAATGTCCTCAAACAGTGACCGATACTTGTTCCTGGACGCTCGTGTTTCTGCAGCCTCAAAGGCAAGCTCTTCCTTTTTCTTGAAGATGGCGTCCAGCAACTCATTAAAAGCCTGCTGCGTCACCTGGTAGAGGATCTCCTTGCCCGCATCCCGCTCCTCGTCCGGGATCCCAAGGCTGTGCGCTGACTGGGACCAATGGGACTGAGATTCATGCTCTGCCCCATCTGCCGCGAAGCGCACTTTGGACGACGATCTGGACCGTGGTGCCGCCCCTGAGTTCTGGACCGCCTTTGAGCTGCCAGCAACACCGTTGAGATTAGCAAGAAAGTCCTCGTCCTCGTTCCAGCCTTCGGGCGCCGCGCCGCCCTCCTCTTCGTCAAGGTAGAAGTTGCGTCTCTTCCACCGCTCGTGGAGCAGCTTTCGTGTCTCCGCACGACGGCTCCGATCGGCAGAACCCAGTCGCCTTCGTTCAGACATGAAGCGGGCTCGTAATTGGCTCTCGGTCGGTATTGCGCTCGTGTACTGGCTTGGGTCAACTCTCGATGGGGAGGAGTCTTCTCCGTTGACGACTCGCAAGCCATCTCCTGCTTGGGCAAGGGTTTCCCCGTCCAAACGATTGGCGGGAGCACTCTCTTCCTCGGGACTAGTCAGTTCGGCCTCCTCCGGATCCTCGTCATCCTCATGGCGTCGAGAACCTATCAAGAGGGCGGGAAGCTCATCGAGGGTACGTGGTGGATCGAGAAGAGCATCCCAGTATGGCTGACTATCGGGCGAGCCTATCTGCGCAGGCCACGATGTGTGGCCTAAATTCATGTTGTCTGTGGCAGCGAACAAGCGAGTCAGGACGTCTTCCCTCGCCGAGGTGTCGCCTCGATCCGCATTAATGACTCTGGACTCTCCTTCTTCCAATTCCACGTCCCCGTTAGGGTGGAAGACTTTGCCTTCGCCCGTCAGATCACGATTGTCGCGGGGGACACGTGCTTCACGGCCAAAAAGACTGCTCAGGGGCTGCCGACTGGTGACAAGTTGCTGGGCTTCCTGGCTGCCCATGAGCTGGTCATCGAGTCCGTCGAGGATATCGCGGTGCATCTGCTTGTACAGCACGTAATATGCGCGGAACATGCGTAGAAAGTCGCGGCGGTTGACAAACCCATCACCGTCAATGTCGTAGCCCTGAAATATCCTGCGCAGCTTGTCGCGGCGTTTTCGGTACGCTAGCCCTTGCAGGAACTCAGCAAAGCCAATGAGGTCGTCGTTGTTCGTGTCGTAGAAAGAGAACATGCGGTCATGTATGAGATTGGGCGTGGCGTGTCGCGATCCGCCCGAGGGGACCAGGCATCGTTCGAACGTTTTTTTATCCATGGCGAGTTGCAGACCATCAGGATCCTCCCTCCATTCCGTGTTGGCCATGAAGGTGAACTGCTCCCAGAAAGCCTCGATCTCGGGTCGCTCAAAGCCGGTCTCCTTGCTGAGCTTATTGATGAGGCCCCGCGGCAGATTCTTGATACAGGTGTCTGGATCACCAGCGTACCAGACGGGCTGCATCTGACGAGGACCGAAGGGAGGGGCAGGGATCTTGATCTTGTAGAATATGTGAGTCTTGATGTGGACGCCTTGGGATTCGCACGTCTCGCAGAGGTCGAAGTCGGCGCAGTTCGCGCACCGGTATCTCACGCCTCTGATGGGTACCATGCCGCACGAATTGCAGGCGCAGCCTCGATGCACACAGGCGTTGCGACGGGCATTGTCCTCGGAGACGCGGAAGAGAAGGCTGACAATGTTGTGACCAGCGCGAGCCGGCGGCTGCATGACGTTTGGATCGTTCCACCACTCCTCGACAAGTGTGTCCCCGTCGTTGGCGGCCTGGGCGGGTTCAAGGGCATTATTCTCATCGGTGTGAGAGGCGTAGGAGGAGGCGGAAGCCCGACGGGAGCGTCGTGAGCGTCGGACGGCATTGCTCCGATGGACCCCTTGGCCGATCAGAGCATTGTCATAGTCGCCCTGCGACTGCCATGCATAGTAGCCTACAGACGCGGCCGCGATGGCGGAAACGACGGCGACGGCGATTCGCGGCCGCGTAAGACTGTCGGAGGATGGCGCGAAATGCCACATATTGCTCGTCAGGATCTACGGGAGGACATGTTCGACAGAGCAGTCTCGTGAAGTGGCGTCGATATCTCGCAGGGAGTGCCCTGAAGTTGTGGGTGGTCGTCGAGGGTGCGTTATCGTCAATGATCAGATTCGATGCTGTGATGCGATGGATGGTCTGGATAGGAATATCCAAGAGGCAAGCTCGACGCTGAGGAGCTGCGCCGTGGCTCCTGCCAGCACGGAGCCAAAAGCTCCCCCAAACGGCAGGCGGTGAATGCTACCCTTGGCACTGTGCTTTGGGCTCTTGCTTCCCCCAGCACTCAACGTGATGTCACTCAGCACAACGCGAGAGAATAGGTACTTACGAGGTACTTGTGCTGTCGCCGGTTACATGCAAGATCTCAGCATAGAAAGTTGCACTTTGATCGCCCAGATTGCTTTCACTTTTTCCTTTTATGTGGTGTATCTTGATGCGCAGATGTATCAAGCTACCTACATGCAGTTGCTGGACAGGATCTCCTACGAACGTTGTGACTAGTAGTAGCGCATGTCGAAATAGCGAGCCGAGGCACTGCCTAAAGGGGGAAAGCACTGTGAACACCATCCCGCTGCTGTCGTACCCTCCAACCAACATCACTCACACCTGCAGTCTGTCGCGGGCTGCTGCCAATCTCAAATAATATATATGAACGGCACCAGTCCAACCAACACCTGAGAAGACAAAAAGAATCTGGCGACAGAGTTCTTGCGATAGCAATTGAATCCCAATCCGTTGTTCTTCATCGCCCTATCTGATTCTCTCTGGCGCTTATATCCTGTCATTATTGCACGTGCATCTTTGTCTGTCATCGTTAAACCCGCCTCACGTTCTCAAGACAATTGCGCACTATCAGAGTTCACATCCGAAGGCAAACCCCGAGAAACAATGGCAGAATCGTGAGATACTCAGGGGGACATTGATATCCGCGCTTCAAGATACTGACACGGTCCAGAAACCCCTTTCCCTCCGCCGAGGAGACGACCAATCACCCCGCCTACCCTGGGGCTGTCTGGAATCTTGAACCTCACAAGAAGGGCCTCCTCCCCTGCGCCAAAGACCGCGGCGGTCCGGTCAACATCTCATGGGAGGTTCACGGCGATGGACCCCGCAAGATCATCGTGCGTCGCCCAAGGCCCCATCACCTCGTCTCTTTTCTTTGCCCTTGCTAACACTCCCAGCTCATCATGGGCCTTGCTGGTCTCGCGACATCCTGGCAGCGCCAAACTAAATATTTTGGCCACGACCACGGCACTGAGAACTCCGTGCTCCTCATCGACAACCGCGGCATCGGCCTCTCGGACAGCCCCCTGCAGCGCTACACTACGTCGCAGATGGCCCGCGACGTTCTCGAGGTCATCGACCACCTTGGCTGGACGGCCCCGCGCTCCCTCCACATCACGGCCATCTCTCTCGGCGGCATGATTTCGCAGGAGCTCGCCGTTCTCATCCCGGAACGCATCGCTTCCTGGACCCTCTTCTGCACGGCTGCGACCATGGAGACCAACAAGACCATCGTCTCCACCCTGCGTGAGCGCCTCACGCTCCTCGTTCCCAAGTCCGCCGAGCAGGCCATCCGTGAGACCGCCGACCGCCTCTTCACCAACGACTGGCTCATCGCCCCGGACGAGGCCGCCGATGTCCCCATCCCCGGCACGACGCCCCGCTGTGGACCCCCGCCCAGCGCCGATCGCTACGTCCCCTTTGTGTCCAACTACCAGCGCTTCCAGGCGCAGGAGCTCACGAAGCGGCTCGACAAGAGGCTCTTCTCCGTCAAGGGGTTCCTCATGCAGCTGGTTGCCGCAGGCTGGCACGACAAGTCGCCTCAGCAACTCAAGGCGCTGGGTGACATCATTGGTCGCGAGAGGATCGCCGTCGTGCACGGCGATCGAGACAACATGATTGACCTGCGCCTCGGCAAGCTGCTCATGGAGCGGCTGCAGCCGTCGGTGGCGCTCATCGTCGAGGGCATGGGCCATGCCCCCGTCATGGAGAGGGTCGAGTGGTGTCGGAATTTCATGGCGGAGCGGATGGCGGTCGGGGAGAGGCTGAACGAGACATCCGAAACATAAAAAGGGACAGAAGGGCGAGTGTTTCACAACGAAGACAGATATGGGCGGCGACGACTTGGAGACGATTTCTGGACATGCTTGTTGTGTTCTTTTGTACTAGCATAACATCCACGCTATGTCCTGGCCGGTTTGGCCTCCTCTGCTTCATCAAGTTCATCAAAGAAAGGGTACTGCAATCCAAATTTTGTTCTTCTAGCATAGCATGATCAGCCGTCTACAGCATTGCCAGGCCGATGCCGCTGAGGCCGTCCTCATCGAGACGGTTCCTGGCGTCGACGCCGCCCTTGATGGGGTTGGCGCGGTAGTTGAAGAGGTAGAAGTGGAGCTGTCCGTCGCCGGGTCCGAACTTTTGCTGCTCGAGGAAGAGACCGTTGTCCATGATGGACAGGGCGTTGAAGACGTCAAACTTGAACCTCTTGGCGAGGACGAGAGCGTCGGCGGCGAGCGAGTTGAGGCGGACCTTGAGGGCGTCCTTGTCAAAGGGCTCGGCGAGGCCGACCTTGCTGGCGTAGTAGAACATGTAGGCGGCGCGGACGTTCTGGTGCTTGGTGTTGCCGATGACGGACGACTCGAGGCAGTAAAAAGAGAAGATGTCGGTGATCTCCTTGTTTTCGTCCTGTTTCTCAGTCAGACACGCGGCTTCTTCTCAGCATGCAGTGGTGAAATGGCTTACCTCGACGACGTAGGTCCAGATGACCTGCTCCTTGGCCGCCTCCTTCTTGGGGATGAACCAGTGGACAAACTCCTCGCGATCAAACTCGGGCCACAGATCGTAGCGTCCCATGTAGCGCTTCAACAGGTCAAGAGCGGCGTCGACATCCTTTTCCTGGATCTCCCGCAAGCCCTTGGTAGAAGTGTTGTCGGGGAGCTGATACTTGCGAATCTGGTACTGCGGCTTGCTGTTGGGCGGCAGGGGGCTGAAGCCGACCTCATACAGCTTCTGCCAGTTGATCGCGCGGTGGTAGTAGCGGCACGTGCTGACGGGGGTCGGCAGAACGACGCCGGCCGTGTACAGGCCCTGCCAGATCTCGCGCTCGTTGCTGCGCCTCGTGATCTCCTTGATGAGGACGGGCGCGAGACGCTTGCCGCGGAGCTTCTTGTGCACGCAGATGAAGTTGACCTCGGAGCAGAGAATGTTGTTCTTGCGCACGCGCAGGTTGACGGGGATGGCGGAGATGAAAGCAACGAGCTTGCGGGACTGCGACGCGCGGACGCCAACGTGCCACTCCTTGCGCCAGCCGGGCGCCATCAACGCCCTGAGCATGTCAGCATGTTTGTCTCGTCCGTTTCTTTGGTCCCTGACCTGACGGCCGGGCGCGCACAAAGTGTGACATACCATTTGAGGATGGAGGTAGAGTAGTTGAAGCGGAACATGGCCTCGTCGTCCTCGACGTAGTGGCCGTTCAACAGCTCATACACCTCCTTCATCTCGTCGTCGTTCTCCAGGTCCATCGTCACCCACTCAAACCCGGCGATCATCGTGGGCGGCTCCTTGGGCACGTCCTCGACCTTCTGGAGCTTCAGGGGGCCCTCCTCAACCTGCCCCTCGTTCTCGCCAAACCTGGGCACGGGCTGGGTGCCCCAGAACTTGTAGCTGGCCATGTCCTTGACGTTCTTGCCGCTCGACGCCAGACCCGTCATGATGTCCTGCAGGTTGAGCTTTTGCAGCGCGGCGGCCTGCTGCTCGGGCGTCGACCCGGCGCCGGCGGCCGAGCCGAGCTCCTGGGCGAGCGCGGGGTTCAGGGCCATGAGCTCCTGGACCTGCTGCGGGGTCAGACCGCCGATGGCCTTCTTGATATCCTGCTCGGGGTCGGCGGACGAGGACTTGTTCCCGGTGAGGGCATCCTTGATCTTCTTGCGCTTCGACTTCTTCTTCTTCTTGCTCGCGCTCGCGCTGGCGCCGGCCTCGGCGGCGGGGGTCTCGTCTTCGGCAGCGTCGTCGTCATCGTCCGACTCGACCTCGGGCTGGTTGGCCTTGGCGTCGGCGATGGTCTCGAGAGCCTCGTCAGCCTCGTGGGTCGCGGGGTCGACGGGCTTGGACTCCTGGGCGGGCATCGTGGCTTGTCGGAAGGGCGGGGATCGGGGTCCCGCGATTTTTTTTTCTTTCTTTTCGTCCTGGGTGGCTTGGAGGGGGAAGTGGTTTTGCCAAAGGATCGATTCCGTCCCAGCACATGCACCTTATTGGTTTTGTTGGAGTTCCGTTGGTGGGGGACACCGATTCACCCGCGCGCCGACGTGGAGCTGACGTGCGGCCATGGCGGGGCTCGTCTGGCGGGGCAACATTTGAACACTTGGCACTGACCCCAAGGTCGCTACATCGGCACCCCAGGTACGTCTCTGTCCACCACCACACACAATCACATGCCTGTCGTCTGCACATCATGTCCTTACGACAAGTAGTCTCAAAAAGTGTTTGCGTATATGCACATCTACCTCTTGACTCCTGTGCATGCAACAAATTTATGTCTCAATCAAGGTTCTTCCCTGGATACACTGTACCTCCCAAGTCAAAGCACCTCATCACTGCGAGTGCGACTGGCGCAGAGCCCATAATGTCGTTATGACCTGCAGCCTCTGTTAGCCTTACCGTCCGTTCACTTGGACCATATGCGTCTCACCTCCATAGGGGAAGAGCTCCTGTCGAATGACAATGTTCGGCTCAGCCTTGACCGTTGTAACAAAGGCATCCTGTCGAGTGCGCACCGTCCTCTCATCTTTCCACGAGGCGAACAGATCTGGGTCGAGTCCACCCTTGGCAGTCGCATTCGCCGCGACGCGAAATAGCCGGTTGCTTTCCTCAGGAGGAATATCAGCATCGTCGGCGGCAGCAATGATGATCAAGCGCAACCTCGTCTTGGCCAATTGCACTAGACGCTCCAGACGCGCGACGGTGTGCCACTTTTCCCAGATGACGTTCCGCTCCACCCATTCCAGCAGCCACGGCCACGCGTGGAGGGGTCCCAAGAGATGTAAGACGCCAGCGGCGCGGTAGCCGCGCAGCATCTTGGGGAGCGAGCTGAAGCCAGCAACGAGCACGACACCGGCAAACTCGACGCCTTCGGAGGCATAGCGCTCGGCGACACCGCTGGCGACTGCCGTGCCGAGGCTCTGTCCGAGGATGACGATGCGGTCGGCGGGGATCCCCGCAACGTTGATGACCCAGTCGATCAGGGTAGCCGCATCCTGGATGAGACCGGGCTCAGAGGGTGCACCCGTTGAATGACCGAATCCTCTGTAGTCGATCGTCAATACGTGGTAGGACGAGGTGTCTGTGAGTGTGTGATAGCTGTCTGGCCTGTGGCCCTGGGCGACGTCACCTGCATTCTGGGCTTGTCAGTCGGTCTGGCCGTGAGATGCAACGATTTGGGTTCATACGCCGTGAACTAGAAACTGTCAGTACTGGTATGTGTTACATGCTTAGAGTTACCCACGATAGATAACAACGCGAGCTTTGGGGTCCTCTTTGAGCACGCGGAAAGACTCTGTGGCGGTGATGTCTTCGGACACACCCGGCTTTTGCGTCGACAACGCCTCCTCGTTTTGGAGATAGAGCGGAAGAGGGGCAATGTGCCACGCATACAGCTCCACCTCATCGGGAGTCTTGAGAAAGAAAGGCGTTACTTGTCCAGCTTCAACGTTATTCTCGTTAGCCAAGTGTTCTCCAAGCCGGGGGGAGTGGAGTCCGTGGGCAAGGCACTCACTGGCGAACCCGAAAAGCTCGGGTTCGTTTATGTCACGGAACCACAATGTATTAATTTTGTGTGCATATAATGCGCTGTGGGGGATGAGGTATGAGCGTCGCTTCCCTTCGGATTCAGTCTCGAGAGATGGGGCCCCTCACTGTCGTTGTACCGAAGGCATCGTTGCCAAGCCGAGCAAGGTAATGTACAGTATGAGCGGCGCAATGACGGCCCAGACGGCTGTCCGGAGGGTGGGTGCCAGTGGAATGGCCATTGCAAGCTTTTCTCTACTTATTGTGAAATGTCAAATGCACATCGTGAAGAATTGAAGCAGCCGTTGAAGCGAAGGAAATGGGTGATGCCTGGACATCCGCAGCACATATGTCGCGTCAGTTCCAAGTGTGGCTTGGACATGCAGATAACAGATCGAATGGTTATTGTGGATATTCATGTAACACATTTTGTATGTAAACGGGTGCATCGACTTGCCACTCATTGATGGGACTTGGGCGAGTGGGCATCTCCCAATCGCATGCAAATTTACGACGACTGCCTACTCAGGGTCAATATGCACATGATTGACTTTTACGTAGCTTGCAGATCGGACCGGTGGCGTGAATAGAATTCTGTTGGCAAATCTCGCCTCGGTCGGTCGAGTGGTCGCGTGGTCATCGACGTCGGATCTAACTTTGGTGACAGACATGGTAGAGAGGTAGGTCCTCCTTACTATGCGAGACCATTATTGTGCTGCGGCATCCTCTGGCTCCAGTAAGTACCGAATGGTAGTGGACTGCAGGGGCCATGTTGCGGCTCATTCTCCAGACGGGTACCAGCCGCAACCCAACGACGTCAGGAACGAACCAGGTCGGCAGCAGCTACTAGCTCAGTCGCTTGTCGAACGGTAAGGTTGTGTCCAAATGCGAATGGAATCACCGTCATCTCCTCTACCGATTCTTCTGGCCTTGCAGCCTGATGACCGACGGAGAAATTTCCAATCGAAATCCTCTCACGCAGACCTGTCGTCTCGTGCCAGCCACTCACTTCCATCCTGATGAACAGAGTCTAAGCCCCGTTCGAGGAGCTCCAGTGGGTGCTCAACCGAGGCCAATCAGAAGGGTCGATTCAGAACGCGCCAGAGTGGTGCCAGCAGCGACAGCCGCAGGAACCTCTGGCCCGCCTGGCACCAAGTAGCACAGCAGCACCAGCACGGGACTGTAGTCGAGTCCCTTTGCCGTGGATTTTGCTTCTTCTTACATATGGCTAGCCCCCATCTTCCTTGCCTCTACCTACACCACCACTACATCCACTGCACCCTCCCCCTCCCCCCCGCGCCGCCAATTCCACTTCCCTTCACTGCGTGCAGTCGTCGACTGTCCACACCGTGAATGATGAAGACGCCACCCTCAGCATACTCATAGCAGAGATCCCCCATCCGACGTCATGGAAAGGAAGAGGAAGCTACCCGCGCGAGCTGCGGCACGCGTCGACCACATCGCGAAGAAGCGAACATCCACACCACCAGACCGACTCTCGCCCTACTCGAACGCGCCGACGCCTCCACCACAGTCGCCTCTGACGGCTGAAGTCCCCCAACTGCAGTTACCGAAATCAGTCCAGCCGGGCAAGCCTCTGCCTACTGTCGAGCAGGCCCAGCCAGACGACCTCACGCTGCGCGACTACCAGAATATACAAGAGAGGTAATGACACTGACCTTCAGCACTTTCGTTTGACCCGTCATCAAAAAGCCGCAGCTGACGTGAAGGGGAATTGCAGCGGCGTATTAGCTGAATCTCTCACTCGATCGCGACAACGATGGATTGCCGAAGGCATCTTTGAGAAGTACTGGACCAAGCCGACGAAGAAGAAGGGCGTCGTCATCGAGGAGCCCAATAACCCTCCCAAAGATAGCATGTCCAAGCTCGGACAGGTCACCATCACCATCGAGCCGCATGTCTTCGAAGCCACCATGTGGGCGATCAAAGACCCCAAGCCGCCGCCTGTCGCTCCGACCACGCAAGCAACATTTCGACCCATCATGCAGTATGGACCTCCCAATGGAGCCATGCCTCCTCCACCCCCGCCTCCCAAATCTGAATCATCGCCCTCCGTCACGCCAGTCCCCGATGCAAAGTCGACCCCCCCTCCCGCGAGCCCAGCAACATCCTTGCCTGCATCTCAGGCCGTGCAACCGAGGCCGCAGCCCGCTTTGGGCGAGACAGTCGCGGCTCCCGGGCCCCCTCGCAGCGTGGAACTGGCCCCATCTCCAGCTCCAGCTCCAGCTCCGGCTCCAGCCCAGGCTCCAGCCCAGGCTCCAGCTCAAGTCACGACTCCGGCTCCTGCTCCTGCTCATTCTCAAGGACCTGCCCTGGCCCCAGCACCGGTACCCGTCCCCAGTGCAGCACCGTCATATCCGCCCACCAACAGCATGTCGCCAGCGACCAGACCCAGTGCTCCTGCTGGTCTCACGCCGACCACGCCATCGGCCTCGGCGGCTGTTCCAGCTCCATACGGGGGTACAGCAGCGACGATCAACGTGCCGTCCAGACCTTCAAGCACGACGCCAACCCAGGGAGGGAGCAAGCCGCCGCCCACGCCCAAGACGCCTGGTACAGATCCTATCATCATGACACTGGCTGAGAAGGCATCAGAGGACCCACATCTACGCGACCTCATGAAGCGCGTCGCGGCAGGGGAGGCCAAGCAGGATGAGCTCACAAACTTTCAGCGGATTATCGACCAGATCACAGCTGAGTATAAGAAGAAAGGCGGCCAGCAAGGACCATCAGCTGATCGGTTGATTGTTGACGGCAAGACTGTCAAATACTTTGCGGATGAGGTCCGCACTATTCTCGACATAGTGCTAGCAACCAACCCGCAACAGAAGTCGCATGAGCTGCTGCCGCCTCCCGGCAGTGACCCTCTGGTTGTGGCTCTAGTAAAGAAAGCACTGGATGATGCGAAGACGCGAACCATGATTCGGAGAATCGCCGACAATCAACCTGGCTTCACCGATACGACTGACCTCAAAGCCATCCTGGACAAGTTACATAAAGCCTTGCAGGCTGCACCGCCTCCGCAGATTCAGCCGCGGCAGATCCAATCTCCCCAGCCCACGCCCTCTACGAACGGCCAGCTCCAAAAGGTGGCGCCAGCGCCCGGGGCAGTCACTCACCCGCCTCAGCAGGCGCTGCGCTCCAAAGGACCGCCGCCCCCATCAAAACCCGACGTTTCGGGCATCGCTCTCGAATTCGCCGGTGGTAATGGAGACAGGTATCTCTTTCCCAAGTTCAGCATTCTGGAGTACCTGCCAGGGGGTCAGCAGGTCATCGCGTCGTTCTTGATTGTGCGCAAGGGCAGCCAGCTGGAATATGGTGGCGATGCGAAGCTGGACTACTATCAGCCGGTCACGATACGTCTCTTTACCCAGACGGGCCGCCAGCTGGACCATCTTCATCGGGTTGTTGCGCCCTCCGAAGAAGTAAAGAGGTACATGGTCGATGTCATGGACAACATGACGCGTGCCGAATACGTCTTGCTCGCCATGCGCCTTCCTCGAGGCGACCCTCCCTTGGACAAAGATCAAGGCGGTCGGGACACCACATTAACCAATGGGAATGGACCTGAGGTCGTCGAACCAGTCCTACCCCCGGTACCCGCCGTGTCTGCTGGGCCCAAAAAGCCCCCCATTCTATGGAAGGGTAAAGCCAAAGCATTCATGGAGCACTTTCCGGCAAAGGAGATCTATCAGCAATTCTTAGCCCGAAAGAGGCAAGGGTTCCGCGAGCGAGTCGACGAAGGCTACAAGCCATACCGGTGGGGCTGTGAGCTTCTGAACATCAGCGAGGACGAAATGCTAGAGTACGATACAATGGTGGAGAAATTGGCGGCGAGACAGATTGAAGAATCTTGACGCTGTCTGGATACGACAGAATAAGGGACAGACTGAGTTGTGGCGCATGGAGCTTGTGTTGTCGGACTCGGCAAACTGTCGATTGCCGAGTATTGTATGAATACAGAAGAATCAGGACTGTTTGCATCGCAAAGGCAGGGAATGGGGCGCGAGTTATGGGACCTGGCTTTTTTTTTCCATGTTTCGTTATGCTACAGCAGGAAGGCGGGGGCTGTTAGGCGGTTGCCCTCCAGGCAACTCGTTGGCGATTGATTTTTTTTTGGCGTTGCAAAGGATGATTCCCGTTTGATGTGGCCTTTTGAACAGAACGTTGCGGTGTCTTCAAGTGATCATGTGCGATGAGTGATCGACAGCTTTTGGAGCTGGCTTACAATATGTGGATGATGACCCCCGACACTAGTGCCTCCTTCCACCATGGCAGGACCTCCCAAGCGTCCCCTGCCACAGCTTCAAAGGGGTATGTCAATCCTCCTGTAGGCGACCCAACACCTCGACAACCTCGATGTATAACGTTTGCAGCCCGAGATCGTCATCACGACCGTCACTCATCTTCGCCTGGTGCGCATCAAAGCTGCCAGTCAGACACTTCACAGCCGCTTCTCGATAGACCGTGCCCATCAGATGCCCGAGCCATGTCTTTGATTTGTCGACCAAGACGTCGCGGAACGCCTCAGCCGCCATACCATCCTTGTACAGCTTCCATGCAGGTCGCCAGAGCCCAATCTCTAAGAGCACGACGCCGAGGCTGTACACGTCAAAGCTACGTCGGTAGCCCTCATTGGGACTGCCGTGCGCCGAGGGGTGTCGGTAGACATTAAAGCGTGCGCTCTGCTCCGGCTTCTCCGAGGACTCGTCAACGGCATCCGGGCGCGAGAAGTCGAATCCCACCAGATACGGGGTCGTCCACCGCGGACGCCCGTTCCGATCGACGGGGAACAGGACGTTCTGGCTCCGAATGCTCTTGTGCAGCCACGACACGGCATGAAGGATGGAAATCGACAGCGCGATGCCGTAGCTCGCCTGGTGCCGCTCCTCCAGCGTCGGCAGATTCTCCGGCGTCGGCTGGTCGAGCAGCGCTTTGAGCGAGACCATCGGCATGCCGTTTGGCGCTGGCGCGGGTGCTGCCGCGCTGGCGAGTGGCAGCCGGAAGACGAAGCCGAAGGCGCTGCGCTCGACGTCGTCGAAGAAGCCGAGGCATTTCAGCGTCAGGAGCTCGTCGGGTTTCATGTCCGTGTGCAGGAGCTGGGCAATGTTCGAGATGCGGCCGTGGAGCTCGATGCCCTTCTGACCCATCCAGCTGGCGTCGTACCGTTTCCACTCGATGAGAATCGGCTCGCCGCCGTCGAGGACGCCGAAGTTGCGGAATCCTGCCGAGACCTCGTCGTGGGCTCCGACCTGCACGCGTGACGTCTTGATGGACAGGCTGGATGTTACTGGGCGGTGCGAAAATTGTTGCACGCGGTTCTCAAGTTCGAGGTTCAGTTGCTTTCCGAGTTGACGGAGGCCAAGGGTGCTCTGCGTTGTTCTATTTGATGACACGTCGCGAGCGTCGATCTGGCTATCTTGGAGGTCCTCCACGGCCAGGATGACCTGGGATGCTTCGCTGTTGGGCGTCATGGGCGGCAGCAGCCGATACAGGCCCGCGAGGAGGGAATCCAGCTGGCCAAGGGCCCTCTCGCTTTCGGCAGCCTTATCGTGGACCCAGTTGAGAGACTCCAAGGCTGCCGCGGCCCCCTTTTTGCCATTCTGCGCCGAGGAAGTCAACCGCAACGGTTCCAGAGACTCCAGGAGTCTTCTCACAGCATGCAGAGTCTCCGCCACGGCGACCTCGTGTTGTCTGACCCAGCGCTGCCTGCGGTGAAAGCCAGAACGTTCGCTACTCTCGGCTGGTGCATAGAGCCAGTCGCGCTCCCATTGCTGTAGGAGGGCATGTTGAAGAACAAGCTTGGCGCGCAGCAGGCCCAGGTGTCCGTCGAGTTCGCGCAGCGACCGCCACATCTTGTACAGCTTGGAGCAAGCAGACATGATGTCCAGTATACCGCTGAATGCGCCGATCCCGAGCCCTGCGGCTCCTAGCTGGAAACCAACTTTATCATAGTTGACCGCCATGTTACCATGTGGAAAAGAGGTCACTTTTGCGAAGGAAGGATACGAACATACGCACGCTGCAGTTAGTAAGTAGGCGCTAAGCGCAGTAATGAAGCACGGACAACAGAGCCAAGAGGCGGAGTACCTACTCTATCACAAGGCGGTCCGGCCCGAGTCGGCGACGTCAGGTCCGCATCCGCAGGGGTCGTGCCTGGGAGGATCAGCATCCTTCAAGCCCCATTCACGCGGCGTCAGCTCCAGCTTACGCAGCCTGGGTTGGAGGCAAATGGACGCAATAGAATGGAGCGCAACTCCGAGCAGGACCTCTTTTCAAGGAACACACACCGGACGTGGCCACCAGACTTGCTGCAACGTGATCCGACATAGATCTCAGTGTGTTATCATGGAGTGGTCAACTTCGATGCCGACGTTTCGGCGAGAAGTATCCAGCAAGCCGCGAGATGGTTACACGGAACGCAGCTCAAGCAACGAAAGTATTGAAGCCCTGTCGGAAAGCTCGAGATGCCCTCATTTTGCGGGATTTCTTGGCGTTTGCTTAGCACAAGACAATTCGCTCGGCCTGCACCCTTTCATTAGCAATACCCTTCCCGACTTTGAGGATGTTACCCTCGGCGGCGGCTCCTTTGAAGTGCGCCAGGTCTCGACCTCATCATTTCCTACAGGCTTAGCAACGGACTTGCTCAAAGGTCGTGACTTCGTGGTGGTGAAACATCCTCGGGCAATACCGAACAGGCATGGACAGAGCACGTATCATTTTGCCGATATAGCGACTGAGCTCCAGGTTTTGCGACATCCTCCAATTAAAGTACACGATCATGTCATCGATTTCATGGGCGTCATGTATCACTACACAGGTGATGAGACCCAGGACGGAAATCGAATCGTCCCCGCTTTGGTGCTCGAATATGCTGCCTACGGCAACCTAAAAGAGTTCCAGATCTCAGGACACGCAAACACATTTCCAGATCAGATCAAAGTTGCTCTAGATGCCGCCAGCGGTATTCAGGCACTGCATCGAGTGGGTATGATCCACGGAGATGTCAAACCCTCCAACTTTCTCGTCTGCAAGCATGAGAGCCGGGACTTTGTGGTCAAGCTTGCAGACTTCGGATTCTCCCTTTCTATTGATGATGGCAGGTTCGTCGGCCACACGCAGATGTACTGTGCCCCAGAATCATACGATGGAAAGTTTGAACGCCAGCACCTGAAGCAACTCGACATGTACAGTTTTGGGCTTACTTTCCTCGCCATTCTCGAGAGTGGTGGCACGTTTTATGATAATCTGCCCACTCAGGATCTAGACATCAATGTCAGGAAAATGAAAAGCGCAGATCTTATGTGCACTACCATGCCTATGCGGGTTTTGAAAGGCTCTCGACACGAAGGACGTCCTTTGGCCATTGTTTGCAAGATACTCAAGACGTGTCTCCAAAAGTCTCCCGCCGCTAGATTCAAAGACATGGACCGTATCATTCTGCTTCTTCGTCTGGCCCAGCATGTCTCTCTTGGAGAGAACTCACATGCCTCTTTCAACGATACGACGGCCGCGCAGGCTGCCGAGTTCATCAAAGTCATTGGAGGCGACAGTTGTCCTGACACTACGCAAGTTCCACAAGCGCTGCAACAAGGCTACCCGCAATGCCTGGAGTACATCCAACTCGCAATTGATGGGATTCCAAAGCAGCAGCCGGCGCAGCTTATGCAAGTCCAAGTTAAAGCACTGAGAGATCAAGCTGCTCGGCTTGCGCAAATGACCCTTTGGATGCATGGCTTCATGATGAACACCCAGGAAAGGCCTTTGGGAGATGTGTTACGTCAGATCGTGGAGAAGCGAGTCATTGCGGACCTCTTCAAAGCTGTCGGAACACCCGAAAACGGGTCCGACGTTATTGACTTTGATACATGCAAGGCCTTGAGATTCATCTCTGACTTGGTGGGACTTTTACCTGAGCCATATGTTGCCGGGTGGTCAGATGAATCTCCAGAAGTAGAACAATTGAGGTACATCCCTTGGCTGGCATATCAAATGTATCTCTAACCTAACGGTTCATCAGGTCCCGATATGAAGCCAAAGAAAATTTGGTTCTCAGCCGTTACTTGGATTTCATCCCGAATGTAGGTTTCTTCTGCCCACTCTGGGAAGCATTGTGCAACTTCGACTGACTCGGAACTTGAAGCTCGCAGCGTCGTACGCCACAATCGAAAAGATGCCATGGATCGTCCAGACCGAGGCTACGAGAAGCCTTCAGGTCATCTTGGCTCAATCGTCTGATGCCAGGATTAAATCATCTGCCGCTTTCAATCTCGCAATCGCGTACACACAAGGCACTGGAGTGGAATGGGATCTCGAGACAGCAAAACAGTATTTATTCCAAGCTGCAGTGTTTGGCTCTAAGGAAGCCCAGACTCTTTACATCAATATTTTTGCCTCTAACGGGACAAATTCGAAACTTCCGGAGCCAACCGTCTGGCGTAGCTGGCTGGAGGTATCAGCTGAAAAGGGGAATTTGAAAGCACTCAAAATCCTCGAACATGTGTCACCGCTTTCAATACTGAGACTCAGAAGTAGCTCTCAGCGGAAATATCTGGAAGAGACAGGACTAGAACTTGAAAAATGGACCCCGCCAGGAACTCCTATCAGCAAGGAATTGCTGACGAGATCAGGTCCCCAGATTCTCTACTGGGCCATCACTGAAGACCGACCCGACGCCGTAGCTCTCGTCATCAAAGAGATCCCTGCTTGCACAGGGACCCAGACAGAGCTTAAAGGGGACTTCCCTTTGTTGACAGCCTGTAGGCTGGGGCGAACTACAATAGCAAAAAGCTTGCTCGACGCTCAGCAGAGTGCTGGCCTTGCCGATAACCTTGGAGTCACACCCCTTCATTGGCTATTTCGGTTTCCAGCAGCGGAAATGTTCGACATTGCCTTCGCACTTAGTGAAAAGGGAGCTGATCTTCACGCGGTTGCGGCTTCTCTCCTCCCCACGCAGTATGACACGCAGATCAACAACTCAACAGAACCTCCCAGCTGGACTCCTTTGCACTGGGCAGTCTGGTCGAACAACTTGGCTGCCGTCGAGACGCTGCTCACGCTCGGTGCGAACCCCATCTTCAGCAAGGACTCCAAGGCTGGCGAGGCAAGATGTCCATCACCCCTGGATCTGGCGTGTCGACTTTGTCACTCAGCAATAATCGACCGACTTGTGATGGAGCCTTCGGTGGTCGAGGAACTTCGCACAGCAAGGTCTATGATTATCGACCATCCTTTGAAGTCGCGACCCCTTCTGTATCCGCTACAGGGCGCCTCTCGCTGGACCAGACTTCTCTCTAGCGGCGTCAGCTTTGTGCAGGAGATTCATAGGACGATCTCCACCTTAGTCTCTCATGGAGCACCCACGGATGCCGTGCTGGAGCTTGGCGAGTTCAAGGTCCCCGCTGTATTCGCTGTTGCCGAGCATCAGTGTTTCGCAGAGGTCATGGTCGCCGGACTGGAAAACGGCTTTGCGAGGGAGATTGACGTCTTCCCGCAGAAGGACAAGCGGCATAACGCTCTGCTGATGGCGATAAACCACCGAGATCCCGCCATGGTCCGCGCTCTGCTTACAGCTGGCGCCAGTACAACGGTCGAGGATGCACATGGGCTGGGGCCTCTGGAGCGTGCTGCGAAGGAATCTGACAATGTCTTCTTTGTGCGCAGCATTCTAGAGACTGGCATCTCCGCAGACCCGCCTGACGTATCTAGAATCAGTGCTTTTGAAATGGCCGTGTATACCGGAAACTTCAATGTGGCACGATTTCTATTCGAGGCTGGAGCCGCGAGAGACCGGGTCAACACGTCCGGACGTACCTTGCTTGGAGAAATGATCCTCATGCACACCCGCAATGCGCTGGAGAGAATCAAGTTCCTCCTCAGCCTGCCTGATCGGGAAGGTCAGGATGGGTTCATCGTTCAGCATAGCACCAGTCGTCCCATTTCCGCGTTGCGCTTTGCTGTGCTCCAATGCAAGGAAGCCGACCCGACGTCACAGTATGCTGATATCACTGACGTGATGGTTGCGCATCTCCTAGAGAAGTATGATTCGAAGAATTACTTTGACAGTACCGACGGCGAAGGCCACATGTCAGCCCTGACGGCAGCCGTGGGATTGGGAAACCACCGCGTCGTCAAGCGGCTCCTAGAAAAGGGGGCCGATCCGAAAATTGTGGATGACAAGGGGCGTACCGCCATGTCACTCGTACAACACAGATACACGTATCCCGAGTCCGTGGGCCTCTTGACTGAACGCAAAGTGGCAGATTTAGACAGCGGCACTGCGGAGAGACTTTGCACGAGGGTAAATCAGAACACATCCGAACTTGTGGGTGTCCTTGTTTCGTATGGTGCCTTTGGGGATGAAATGTCGACACCAGAGTGGTATCAGGGCGAGAAGGGCTACAAGTGTACGCATTGCGTGATGGAGGCGCTGCGCAACAAAGTCAGACAAAGTAACGATTGATCTCGAAGGATGTAAAAACTAATCCCTGAGGCCTAGGCCTGGGCCAAGCTTGAAACTTCAAGTCTTACTATAATGACATTGCTTTCTTTTCCACCTTGCGTCGTCTTCAACCTAACAAGAGACTTAGTCAACGGCGAGTACACAACTTAGACACCTCCCTCACACCTTCAGCTGGCGCCCGCACTCGCAATGCATGCTGAAACTTAGGACTTTTAACACCTCGCCTTGCCTGAAGAACAGAAGCTTGATTTGCGGCACCTGCAAACCTAAGTACCGTTAATGCAGCCCTAGAACGAGACTCGATGGCCGCAGATGAACTGTATCCAGCTGAAGTAGCGTGCCCATTGCTATTGTACCTTCGCTAGCCATGTATGCTCTGCAGCGTCCACACCTTGTTTCGGGAGCTATGTTAGGCTAACAGTGGTTCTCAAGCGTCTGGAAGAATCTCTACGCCGGCTTGAGCTCTCTTCACTATCAGCGGATAGATTGTAATGGAAAGGACGTCTTGACAGAGGTCGCCCACTGCTTTTACCTTTAACATAACAACGTAGGACAACGAGAACCGACTGATGATGCATGAAAGCTTTGGCGCCCAATCCGAATCATGATATCGGGGCGCCATCGGGAAGCCTTCCTTGAGGTGGCGATCGCCAGCTTACTCCCTCGGTCTCAACTTTGGATGTCTGACGATGGCGCTCAGCAGGGCCGCCGTCGGAAAACGCCATACGTCGTGGCATCCACCCGAGCACTACCCGATGACCAAGAGAGCAATCTCACCAGAAGAATAAAGACCGGCCGTCCTCACCACTAGACTCTGTATCCTTGAGCAACACCTTCATTCTCTTTGACTATTCACTCGTTCTTGACCAGGTCGCCCAGCGACTTGTCGACCTCAATATGAAGTTCACCCCCATCATCCTGTCGGCCGCTCTTGTCAGCGCTGGCGTGATCCCCAGCGAAGTCCGTGTCGACGAGAGCAGGCTTGCCCCGCGCTCCGTCACCGGGGACAAGTGTCTTACCCTTGAATGCGCCAAGAAGGAATACGTGCCCATCTGGCGCGGCAAGATCTGCGAGAAGCCCGGCTGTGAGAAGCCCAAGTGCAAGGAGCCCGAGTGCAAGCCCAAGACAGACGGGTAAGCAGATGGCAGAGAAGATGTTGAATCCAGTGCGCTTATTGACTGGGGAACAGATATGAGGAGTACTACTGGATCGAGCATATCGACAGGAAGCACCGTCACAAGGACAACGTGAGTTTCAGGACAACCCGGCATGTAGAGCATGTGTGCTGACAGCTTTGCAGGGCTACAAGGATTACTACTACAAGGACCAACACGACTAGTAAGTCCTTTCTCCGTGTCATAGGGTCTGAGCAACTCAGCTGACGAAACCACAGTCCGCGCAACCATACCAGGCCTCGTGTGAATGTGAACAAGGTCATCACCAAGCGTGACGTCGCTGCGGCCGACGAAGGAGATGACGAGGTCCTCACCAAGCGCGGCGAGTCGGCTGTCGGCAGACCCTACTTCAAGCCCTACTACGAGGATGACCCGGACTACGAGTCGCACTTTGAGCCCAAGCCTGCGCCTGTGCCCGCGCACCCTCACCATCACCATGGGCCCCCTCCCCCTTGGCGCCATCATCACGAAGGACCTCCTCCCCCTTGGCACCGTGGTCATCACCACGGACATCACCACGGGCATCATCACCATGATCATCCCCGCCATGGCTGCCACCCTCATGATCACCACCATCACGGTCCTCCTTGCCACCGCCGCGGTCCGGCCCCTGCTCCCACGCCCGCCCCCACGCCAGGCAAGAAGCACGACGACCGCGACGACGTGCAGTGGTACCGCGAAGGTATGAGCCCCCCTTCATCCTACCCTATATGTCAATGAAGAAAACAAAGAGAAAACGCTGACCATGACCGCAGAGATCACCCACGACCACGAAGAAGACCGCCATCAGGGCAAGAACAGCGACAAGTGCATCCACTGCAAGCCCGTCATCAAGGCCGTCAACACGACCGACACCAGGGCCGCCGCCAACTCGGCCTTCAACAACCGCAACGGTGGCGCCCGCACGCTTAACAACAAGTCGGGCAACATTATCAAGGCCGGCAGCAAGAAGACCGTCGAGGTGGTTCCCACCTTTGTCGAGGAGGATGTGGCCGAGGAGGACAACGACGACGAGGAGAACGCGGAGTAGGACGGGATCTCTAACGCGCAACTCGGGAGGGCTTGCAATTGTCTCGACCGGCGGCCTCTGTATCCTGCAAGGCCTACAGCAAGCCTGACCGGATGTCGATTTCCTATTGTGGGGGCACCATCTTTTCGTCTCGCCTTAGATTGTATGGAGATGAATTGCCCTAGTAATATTATCCTTCATTACCTGCGTCCTTGCGATTTCCCCATCGACGATGACAATTGGTCGATGCTCATACATACAAAGTGCGCTGCCCTTTTTGAACGAGATCAAACGCCATACACCCTACTCCTGTCCAATGTGAGTGGATTCTTAAATTGTCTTGATCAACCTCAAGCCATTGACCCGCCGCTGCGGCCGCCTCCAATCAAGCCCGCCATCTCGAGCAGCGCACGATCTGCCTCGATGCCGCTGGTGCCGAGGTTGATCTTTCTTCTGGCTTCGGCCTCTCTCGCCTCCCATGCCCACCGCGCGGCCTGTGCCTGCGCCTCCTCGTCGCCTCCACATCCCCACACCTCAAGGCTCTCGACCTCAAACCGGTCCTGGAAGTCGTATCTCCGCGAGACGCTGTTATGGTATGCGCCGCCCTGTGATGTGTAGTCGTGATTGAAGACACCAAACTCAAACGAGTCGTCAAGCAGCAGCGATACTGAGCCAAGGGCAAGCATGCCGTCGTGTCGATGCGACTGCGTTGGCCTTGGGTGCGGACAGCCTGCTGCAAGAAGGGGGCGGTTTGTGGGCGCCTTGGTGAAACTGACGTAGTCCCGGTTGATGGCAGACGCCGGAAAAACGTCGTGAACAGGTTCAAGCTGAAATAGGAGAGAGTCCGAGTCGCCGAAGCACTCTTTGGACGTATGCTTCCACGGCTGGCCGATGTACATGCCGAAGGTGAGGCGGTCGCCCTTACTGCCATGGGGAAAGCGTTTGGGCGGCAGAGAGGCTGCAAAGGAGGCTTCCTGACCGCCGCGGGGTTCATCCTGGATGCGAGAGCCGCGTACGAGAAGGATGGTGGGAGCGCGCCAATTGAAGACTTTGGTTTCGAAGCTGCCCATGGAGAAGCCTGCTTCGGCGCCAGAGTAGAGCAGCCTAAGCTTGCGGAACAAATTCGCGCCTGGAATGAAGAAAGATAGCTGGGACAAAACATTGAAATTCATGATGTCAGCCTTGTCCTGAAGAAGAGGTTGTGCGACTTCTCTCTGGACCGCCTTTTCTTTCTCCTCGGCTTGGTTCTCGTGTTTGGAGAAATCTAAGTTTTTGGAGAAGAGGAAATGCTCGAACAAAGCATTGAAGCCTTGAAAGAGGTAGGGAAAGTTGACGGGAATGATACGGTTGAAGGTGCTGTACTTGATGCCAGGCGATGTTTCCACGTTCAAGAAGGCATGGAGGACGTTCCTGGCCGTCGATCGTAAACTCTCCAGCTCGTCCCCTACGACCCGATTGGCATGCAAGGCCAGGCTCTCCTGAGCATCAAGGGGTGCAACGAGCAGCAGCAGCATGATGATCCTGTGGAAATTGTCACCAGGGATCATGGCACCCTTGATGGAGGGTGCATCGCCCTGCTTTACGGCATCATCGATATCAAGTAGCTCGAAGGCGGCGATTTCCAAGTCATCGTCGTCTTCATCATCGGCCTCGTCGCCGGCCTCGTCGACGGCGAAACCTGGGACGTGGCTCGCCGTTTCTTGTGCCTTTGCCTTAGATTCAGCCTCTTTGCTTGCTTCCTTGGGTTCGGTAGCGGCCGCAGCACGGTCATGTACAGCCAGACTCTTGAAAAGTAGCTTGGTGCGGTCGGTGGCCCCTCGGGCGAGAACTCGTTGGTAGCGGTTCGTCAGGATGGTGACGACCATGACCATTTCCTCCCGGCCGAGAACAACAGGAGCATCGTTGAGAAAAGGAAATGCGCCGATGTATGATATCATGCGGAAAAGAACAGGCGACGCGTGAAGGACGTCGGGGAGCTCGAGGAAACGGGAGAGGGTCTCCTCCTTGAGATAGTGGACGCCATCCTGATCATCGGCAAGACTCCTGAAGACGTCCTTGTAAGAGTAGATTTCGAGCGATGTGAAGCACTTGTCGGCGAAGCGGCGAGCCTGGAAATATCTCGAGGTTAGCTTACGGTTGCCTGGGAAGGGGTCCCTAATGGCGGGGCAGGAAAGCTTACGAGCTCGCGTGTAAGGTCCTCGCGGGTTCGGCGCCGAGGGTTCTCGTCTGAATGCGATTGGCCCATTGTACCAAAACTGTGCGAAGTAGAAGACGACGGAGATAGTGATCAGGGTGCGCGATGCATTCTTGACGCTGCGTGCAGGCGCCTCGAGTTGAGGAAAGGGTGGACTGATGAAACCACCCAGCGCCAAGGTGAAGCATAGGCAGAAGAGGGAGGTGCATCCTATGTCCGGTCCTTAAGATCCCTGACTGAAGCCCGCCGTCATAGTGGAGTCAGACGAAGGACCCCTCCAATGGCACATGAACCAGCTGTCACTGTCTGAGTACCCTACCAGCCTAAGGTACCTACCTACCTATGTACCGGGCAAGTACCTGATGTCGGGTTGCTCGCTGACTGAGTTACTGGCTCAGCCTACCTCAATGAATGCCTGTTTGGGCAGTATAACCTCAACCTGAGTTGATGGGCAAGTCAACTGGGCACCCTCCGCTTAACTCCAACTAACAAGGAGAGAAAAATTTGTGCATCTAAGTTTTCTGGCAGAGTCGTGAGCTTGCTGTCAAGCCTTCTTGTTTACTTGTTTACGTATACATAATTGCGAGATCATCCGGAACGCCGTGACCACGTGCTCTGGCCGCCCACTGCTATCGTACCAACTGTCGCAGTCACCGTACCTACTCATACAATGATGACATGGTGTGACCGACCCTGTGACCTAGTTCGTTTTGCCGTCCTCCGCAGACACCCTCTTCACATTGGTGGGCGTCTTGACCTTGCTGACGATGGGCTCGTCATCCACGGCCTTGCTCGCGTCCCCCAGCGGTGCCTCGCCAGGCTTTCCCCATCCCGACGAAGAACCCGACAGGCCCAGCGCATTCAGAACGCCGCTCTTCGCCTCGCCGCCCTCCGCCGGCGTCGCACTCGCATTGCCCGCCTTGGCTTCCTCGGCCTTGGCCCTACGGTTCATGACCCGCGCTCGCATGGCCTTGTCCTCCTCATCACGGATCTCCAGCTCCCTGATCCACTTCTGTCGCTTCTCCTCGCTGTCCCGCTCCTCCTTGAGCTTGCGCAGCTCCTTCGTAGCCTCGCGGTCTTTGTTATAGTACATGCTGCCTGCAATCATGGCGAGGACGGTGAAGCCCTGCGCTGCGACGCGGGCACGGAACATCTTGTTGGCCGAGACCTGGTCGCCGCGGCGCATGGCGCGCCAGGCCTGGGTGAATGCGAAAACGGTCAGGCCGGCACCTAGAAGGGAAACTGTCAGATGGGCTGACTACGGACAAAGAGATGGTATTTGTGTATCGTACCAAGAGGGATAAGAGGCTCTTCCCTAAGCTTGCGGAAGATCTTCGCCATGGGCTTCTCGTTGTAGAATTCGCTATAGACATTGGGTCAGTAGGAGTAGGTGGCTATGATGCGGGAGCTCGGGGCTTACTGGTTCTCATCGAAAGAGGACGGCATCTGCCGCCCCATGACAGAGTCGTCTACATTCGGCATTCTGGCAGTAGCTGTTGAGAGATCTCGTAGGATGTCTTGTGGTCGACGTAGAGGTGTTTGATGCAAGGAGGAATCAAGCTCGTGATCATGCGATGGAGGGCGCAGCTGTTAGAAAATCGATGATGGAATTCCCGAATTGGCGCCTGCGGATTGGATCGCCGTGGAGCTGGACCCTGCTGCTAGTGGGGCACCATCTGCCCACCACAGGAGCTCCGCCCTCATCCGGCCTTTGATTCATTCACCGCGTTGGAGACTCGCCCTGACCGAGGGGTCCAGACCCTTGCTCCCGGTATCGCCCTCGGCCGGCTGGGGACTGCAAAGCCGTCGTCCAATGAACACACTCCCAATGCATGTTCACCGATCTGACTCCTCCCACACCGAGTCTGTCCCTCCGATACTGCCCCGCCAAAACAAAATTCCCAAGGTGACGGATGTCATCGTCAGGCCTCTGCCCTCACCGTTCCCTTTCTGACACAGCCCACAAGTCAGCACTTCGATCACCATGGCCGACTCGTCCACTGCTCCTGTCGTGCCTGTCATGACGAACGGCACAACCAATGGCGCCAATGGCGACCACAGGCCGCACACGCCTGAGACGAATGGCGGCTTCTCCTTGACCGAGTACAGCGCCAATCCCACAACACCTGCAGAGGTCAAGCGCAACCGCATCAAGAGCATCGTGCCCGAGGAATTCCTGCTTCCCAACGGATACCCAGATGTCAGCATACATCTTGACCTCCTCATCCCTCAGGCCTACCACTGACAAGTCGCTGCGTTTCAGTACCTTCGCCTTATCGCCAGCGCTACTTCACGCGTCTACGAAGCTTGCAAGCTGACCCCCCTTCAACCAGCCGTCAACCTCAGCAACCGTCTCGAATGCAACGTTCTCCTGAAGCGTGAAGATGAGCAGCCCGTCTTCAGCTTCAAGCTGCGCGGCGCCTACAACAAGATGGCCCACCTTGACCCCGCCAAGAGCTGGAAAGGTGTCGTTTGCTGCTCCGCCGGCAACCACGCCCAAGGTGTCGCCTACTCGGCCCGCAAGCTCAAGATCCCTGCGACCATTGTCATGCCTGAGGGCACCCCCAGCATCAAGCATCTGAATGTGGCACGGCTGGGCGGCCATGTCGTGCTGCACGGTCAGGACTTCGACGCCGCGAAGGAGGAGTGCGCACGTCGCGAGCAGCAGGATGGCCTCATCAACATCCCGCCATTTGACGATCCATATGTTATCGCCGGCCAGGGCACCATTGGCATGGAACTTTTCGGCCAGACCAACATGTCCAAGGTCGAGGCCATCTTCTGCTGCGTTGGAGGTGGTGGTCTTATTGCCGGCATCGGCGTCTACATCAAGCGCATGGCGCCCCATGTCAAGATCATCGGTGTCGAGACGTACGATGCCAATGCCATGGCGCAGTCACTGGTCAAGGGTGAGAGGGTCGTCCTGAAGGATGTTGGTCTATTCGCGGACGGTGCCGCGGTCAAGACGCCTGGCGAGGAGACGTTCCGCATCGCGAAGGATGTTGTCGACGACGTCATTCTCGTCACGACGGATGAGGTCTGCGCAGCCATCAAGGACATGTACGATGATACCCGTTCCGGGCTCGAGCCTGCCGGTGCCCTTGCCATCGCTGGCCTGAAGAAGTACGTTGCCGCCAACCCCTCAACCGACACACGCCGATCCCTCGTCGCCGTCACATCGGGCGCCAACATGAACTTTGACCGCCTGCGCTTTGTCGCCGAGCGCGCCACCCTCGGTGAGGGCAAGGAGGCCCTCCTCTCCGTGCGCATCCCGGAGCGACCCGGCTCCTTCGCCGAGCTCATCAACAAGGTCATGCCCCATTTTGTTACCGAGTTCTCCTACCGCTACGCCACCAATGAGGTCGCCAATGTCCTCATTGGCCTGTCCCTGACGGCGCCCGCCTCCCAGCGCGTTGAGGAGCTGCGCATGCTCGTCGAGCGCGTCCAGGCCTCCGGCATGTCCGTCACCGACCTCTCGGGTGACGAACTCGCCAAGAGCCACATCCGCTATCTCGTTGGCGGCCGCTCCAACGTCCCCAACGAGCGCATCTACATGTTCAACTTCCCCGAGCGGCCCGGCGCGCTCGAGCGCTTCCTCAACACGCTGCGCACGAGCTTCAACATTACGCTGTTCCAGTACCGCAACTATGGCGGTGACGTTGGCAAGATTCTCGCCGGTATCGCTTGTCCAGACGCCGAGCTGAAGGAGCTCGAGAAGTTCCTCAACCAGATTGGCTATCCGTGGGAGGACTGTTCCGAGTCAGAGGTTTTCAAGACGTTCTTGCGCAGTTAGAGGATTGTCGATGCATGGCGTTTGGTGTTGGGAACGATAGATCTCACGGTACTTAGATGACAATGTACATTGGAATGAACTCTTCAGCAGTCTTGTTTGCTCGCCTCTCGATTGCCCTCTGTATATGGGCAGGCCTAGCGGACCGAACAGATATTCCACCGCAAAACTAATAAGATCCCTGCGAGTGACATGAATGCGTAAAGGCCTGCCATCCAACCCCCCAGATATTCATCCTGAATACGGATCACCGCAGCTTCGTAGATAGCATCTTGCCATTTTCTGCTAACATGACTGACCCCTGCGTTGGGGGTATGTCTCGGTGAAGTCCAATTTCGGTGTGGTTCGCGGTGAAGAACTGCCCCACGTGACCGCGCGACGTCGGCCCATCTCAACTCTGCACCCTGCACCTTTGCGGCATCCGCACCCGCTCGACGAAAAACCGCCCGACGACGACGGATCGCGACAACGACTCCCCCAACGCACGCAACTCCGTACCAGCTCCATGTCGGCCCTTTCCCTCGCCCGCTCCTTCGGAGCGCTCACCCTGACGGCGCCGCGCGCCCTCGCCGCCACGGCCCCGACGATGACGAAGACACAGACCCGCGCCCTGACGACGGCACTCTTCTCGCGACCGCGCGTAGGCCTTGCCGAGTCGACGCCCAAGACGGCGGTGCAGACGATCGTGCAGCAGGTTCGGGGCATGAAGGTGCACAGCTCTGTGAAGAAGCGATGCGAGCACTGCAAGGTGGGTTTTTCATCCGTGTCTTCGGGGTGGCAAGATGCTGACGAGGTCGGTACATGCAGATCGTGCGCAGGAAAGCTGGCAAGCGACACAACGGCTACCTCTACGTCATCTGCA
This sequence comes from Verticillium nonalfalfae, assembly GCF_003724135.2. Lineage (NCBI taxonomy): Eukaryota > Fungi > Ascomycota > Sordariomycetes > Glomerellales > Plectosphaerellaceae > Verticillium > Verticillium nonalfalfae. Next base: position 184,637 of record NW_021167266.1, read on the forward strand.
AGTCGAACCCCAGGCATAAGCAGCGCCAGGGCTAAGCAGTGGCCTACGAACTCGAAGAAGCGGCGGAGGTGAGGTTTTGGTCCGCCGGGTCACGCAAGGGGGGTGCGAGACGAAAGACCAGCGCATGGAATAGAAGAAGATGTGCAGGGTGGGAGGAGGCACCAAAGTGTACGAATGCCGGCAGCAGCACCGGGTAGACGGCGTTTCGCGGGCAAACTTAGAAGACGCGCATGCACGCAGTCTGTAACTGTACCATCACCAACCAACCAAATACCTACTTCTACACATACTCTACAGGAAGAGATTACAGCCCCTCTACGTAGCGGCCCATGCTGTCCCACTCAACCTTGCCCGTGGAGAGCAGATAGCGGATGTGTCCCTATGGGTTTAGTCTCAGGTTCACAGAATCAAGCAGGCGAGCTCTATCGTGGTGTAGACTTACAATGTCCGTGACGTGGCGGTGGCGCTCAAATTCGCCGCGGGCGTAGCGACGAGACTCGGCCTTTGTCGAGGGATCGGAAATGTGAGCCGTGCCGCGGAGGATGGTGCGGTAGAGGGACAGGACGCGGCCGCGCTGGAGGAACTGCGGCTCATGTCAGTTTCCACATGAGTGTAAGCATGGTTTTAGTCGGCATACATGGTCGAGACTCAGGGTCTTCTTCAGGCGGGTCTTTGCCGGCGCAGCGGTTGAGTAGCCACGGGCAGCAAGCCACCAGCGGCCGAGGGTAGGCGTCATGGTGCGTTCATGAGGTTTTCAATGGCTGGACAGTCTGCATGAGCAGCATCTACTTCCGTTGTCAAGCTTGACTTGCCGTGATGGTGAGTGTTGGTCGGAAAAACGTCGGCTGGTGGAGCACTGACGCTGAGATTTGGGAAGCTGTTTCAGGGGGTACCAGTAACCCTAACCCTCCCCTAACCCTGGCCCGGATGGAGATACCTACACCCCGTGAACACACCGCGGTAACGTAACAAGTCGCCTACATCTGTCCTCTCACAGTTTCATCGTTTGAAAGGGTTGATCATTTCGCATAGTAGCCTGCTAAAAATACGATCTTTAAAAAAAAAAATTAGAGGCAACGCGCCTCAAATTCCACATCACAATTCTATCAGGTACACACAGCGAGAGGAGATCATATCCCGGTCGTGAAAAGCTCTTCCGATCGATCAGGTCACAGTGCATCGAAGCGCCACACTTTCTGCCGCAGCTGGCGCCGAGCTGCAGCACGCAAGGAGCTAGGAGGCTTGTCGTAGGACGGAAGAAGGGAGCTGAGGACAGGGCTTTTCGATAGCGCCAAAAGCACCAGTGGTTCAGCTCCGACGTTGATCATGGCCGTCTGTTGCGCTCACTGTGCTGTGTCACAGCAAAGCCTTCGCTCAACAGCTCCACAGTCTATTCGTGTTGGTTTTTGCGTCCTTTTTTTTCTTGAATCATTGAGCGGAAGAGAACTTTGACGTCATCTCGCTACGAAGACGTTTGGCTGGAGAAATACACGATATGGATAAACGCAATCGCAAGACACCTTGAACTGACGCCACTGTCACTGGCTCTTGCACCCAGATCTTTCGCCACTTGCCAAGTATGATGTGCAGCTGTTTTCTTTGGGGCCGCCTTGCTCTTTCAGCTCCCCTTGAAGATCTTGTATCAAAGCAAGGGAGGGAAAAGTGCAACGGAACATGAAAGCGGCGTATATTAGCGATTATATGTGGAAAACTACGATCCTCTCAAATCTTGAAACCCCCAGTGCGATCTCTGAACATGCCGTCAGGGTCCACTTCCTGCTGGACCCGAGCCACCAGTTGCTGATGCTCCGGTCGCAACCTTCCAAAGTAGTCCTGATCGTAAAAGGCATCATTCATGAAAAGAGGGAGATGCGTTTCAGGCAATACGCCCTGCGCAGTGTAGTTATCCACGCGGTCCTTGAAGCCAGTGTAGGCAGTCCTCATGGCGGCTTCAATCTCCGGCGTGTTGATGGATGAGAGGTGGCTCAGCGTAATCTGGAGAACGATGCGGTCGACGTCGTCGCTCATGTCGAGCAGGTCGCCGCCGCGCTCCTTCGCGATGCGGGCCATGCCCTTGGGCAGCGGCTGGTAGCCGATGTTGGACGTCATGCCCGGCACCAACTTGACGCTGTTACGGACGTTGCGCCAGTGCTCGTGGATGTCCTCGAGGACGTCAATGTTGGCGGCTGAGGGCAGGGGCATCGTCTCGGTGCCAATGTGATAGACGCTTCCCTTGATGACGCCGTAGTTGTTGGCCCGGACAAAGTCTCGGAAGCTGCGCGTTTTGCACGTGTTCAAGAAAGGTTTGGCTGCGGTAAAGTTGGCGAAGGTGCCGGCCGGTGGCTGGGGACCGTTGTAGAACATGAAGATGGTCCACATGTTGACGAGCCCGGCGCCAGTCAGGACGGCTGTGGGGATGATGGCCGCCTTCTCGTCAGGGTAGTGTTCGGTAAAGTCGCGGATGGCGTTGAGAATGACCGTATCCGTCTTGGGGGTTGAGGGGAAGAACATGCTACCGCCCCAGATTTCCCCTTGAGGATAGGCCTGCAGAAGAAACGAAGCGACGACACCGAAGTTGTTACTGCCTCCTCTCAGTGCCAGGAAGAGATCGGGGTGGTTGTTCTGGGTAACGTTGACAACAGTAGCGTTCGGCAACACGAGCTCATACTCTAGGACAGAGTTGGCTGCCCAACCCCGTTGGGTAGAGAGGAAGCTCAATCCGCCTGGGTTTATACGTTAGTGGCAGAGTATTTCTGTAGAGCAGGGACAAATTACCTCCGAGCAGAAGACCACCGACTCCGACGTTTCCTATGCGGCCACCAACAGCGTTCCATCCGGTGCCATCGAGAGCATCTGCAACATTCTCCCACCTGTTTCCCGGACCAACACGCACCTTCCCCTCAGCTGCGTTCAGAGTGACTTGATTGAGTCTGGCTGTGGAGATGAGAGGGCCGCCGTCGATACTGGCAAAGTGGTCGTTGGGGCTGTGACCACCAGACTTGACAGCAAAGGTCTCATTATTGTCCCGGATAATGGCCACAATGTCGGCAAGCTCTTGCGTCGATTCGGGGAAGAGAATGCAGCTGGGCTTCAAGTCCCCCGAGGACGTCGACCAGTACTCCTGCTGTTCTTTGAAGTACGTCAAGGACGCCCGGCGACTGACCTCAACATCGCCCAGCGCTCGCACGCTGTCACATGTCCCCGCCGAGACTGAGCGCAAGGCAAGAGCGAGAAGACTGAAAGCAGAAAGATGCTTCATGATTATTAAACAAGAATTAAAAATAAAGACTCGACGAACTAAAGGTGATGGGATGAACTCCTGCCAGTCGTCGTCCCAAAAGATACGGAATGTTCCCTGCTTTATGACGAGTTCAAGGACCAGCCCCTGGCGGAACGTGCGCCATGGTCGTGATGCGAATCATTGCTCTATGAAGCTTGCAAAGTGCAAAGACGCAGGCAATGCCCGAGACAACCTTTTCGATAGTGTCTCTGAGAGCTCCGCGGACGCCATATGTGGCGGATAGCGCAATATTGCTTGTTCAAGGCCTAAGCGACTTGTCGAAACGGCTCAAGTAGGAAAGTGATCGTCCAGTGACGGCGCGTGTATGTCTGAGCTGGCGAACCCAAATGACATTGACAGGTCCCGCTAGGGCCAGATGGAGCAGCTGAACAATCGTGTCAGGTCTGTGAGGCAATGGAGATGTACCTCCTTTACACGATGCCTGCAGTCGTTAGTGTGGTTTGGCGCCCACATGGGATGGTCCATGGTCTTGAGACCCTCCCTCTAGTGACGCAGTCAAGCGGCTGGATCAACTTGGCCGACTGTATTGCCATGTGCCAAGGTCAAGACGGCCGACGGCGATGTCAGGGCTGCGTGCCACGAGTATTCTTCCCGATTTGGGGTCCCGAGTATTGAAGAATGGTCGTCACCTCTCTTGCCAAGCCTGGCCACTGGCTTCCCAAATCCAGCGTGATGCATACGGGAGAGGACCAACCCGAATGTAGACCCGACTCGTGGAGGATTGCCAGCACGGCCTCGCGTACCCATGACTCGAATCAAGCAAATGCCGATATCTGTTTCTGCGGCGTGCCGAGTTCTTTGCTTTTTTTTATTTGCTTGCTCCGAAAAGAAATTGACCGTGTTGGGCAATCTCTGTGGAGGTGCTCTCCCTCATGATGACCCACATCTAGTCGGTGCACCCAAAAGTATCTTCCTCAGGATCACATTCTCTACTTGTCTTCACCATGACGTTGCTGACCCTTGGCTGGCTTGGAATATGCCATACACCAAAGTGTGGTCTGTTTGGCCGACTTGGCACTTGGGAGATTTGGATTGTCATAGTTAGGCTTGTGAACGCCCGATGACATGGCGAAGGTCGAAGGTATCCCAATACCTGAACCGGCGGTCCAGTTAGTCGACCATTTGGCGTGCATCGGGATTCATCGCCGCTCGGACCGAGCCTTGCATGCGGTAGTCAGTGTCCCATGGATGGAGATGAACTGGCCCCAAGTAGGTCCCAGCAACCCGCGGGCGTCACCATGTGTGCGTCGTCTTTCGCGGGGGATGTGCCTTCGTCCCGGACAGCATGTCGGAACGTACGGGCCTGTTGTCGTCATCGGATGACACCTGTGATAGAGTACACCGACGAAGGTTCAGCAATTTCGTTGAATACAGCCCAAGGCAAGGTAAGGTACCTTGAGTTTGTCCATGTCAATGCTGAGAGACTGACTTCCAGGGATAGGCACTTACATATACTTTGAGACAACGCACCCAAAAAGGGATCGTCTGGTCTGCAACAACGGCCTCTCATTGACCTCACAGCTTGATAGATGGCGCAAACTCCGGCCGAGCAAGCCGTTGTAGGCGCCTGGCCCTCAGCCGGCTGGGTTACCAACAAGAGTGTTCTGGGTAAGGCAAGATGTCATTAGCGTAGTGGTGGGTGTGCTCAGGTCCCCTGCCTTAGCGTCGGTTAGGGCCCCAAGGTCGGAAATGTGGGGGTTTCCAGCCCGCTGACCGCAGGGCGTACGTGGCCCACCGATGTCTGGTTCGTGACTTCCGGGTCAGTGACTTCTGGTCGGTGCATTGACTGTCGTGCCTTGCGATCCATCACGGACTGCCCAACAGACAGCCATCTGCACTTAGCTTGGACACAAACATAGCCTCACCGCGCTGAAAACTCCTGCGCCGGTGATGGACCTCCGAAGACAGACCGTCTGATCCCCTGTCTTTGACACAGAATGGCTGATGCGCCAAAGAAACGACGAAGGGCGCCGACGAATCCTCTCGAGGCAGCAAACCGCAAGACAGATGAGCAGTTCATCCGCGATCATCTCCAACCAAGGTTTGCGCCCCTTGCGAGAGATCAGCTTATCCCCTGTCACGATCCAAATTGAATTGACTCGGTTCCAGCGACGGGTGGGCAACATGGACTCACCCACATACCGCGAAGCTCTACGCCCTGTGCCTCAAGCAGCCAGCTCGCATGACACACGACGAGCTCCAGGCCTGCTATGATCTCGTTGAGAAGACGAGCGGCGACGACTACCGCGCTTCCGCCTATGGCTGGCACCCGAAGAAGAAAATGGTCGAGATGAAATCTGCCGAGCTGCGCTACATACTCGTGCGTGATGAGAACAATCATCTACGGGGCTTCACGAGCCTCATGCCAACGTGGGAGGACGGCGAGCCTGTTGTCTACTGCTACGAGATTCATCTCGAGGATGACTTGCACGGGTATGTTGTCGCTTGCCGAACGATCGACCGACCACATCATCACGTTCCATTTTTTGCGTGCGCTGACTGGCTTGTCGAGCAGCACCGGATTGGCAGCCTTGCTGATAGGCTTTCAGGAGGCCGTCGCCCAAAGCATCCCAATCGTCGAAAAGGTCATGCTGACGTGCTTCAAGAGCAACACCAAGGCCCTGGCATTCTACCGCAAGCTTGGGTTCGAGAAGGATGCCCTCTCGCCCGACGAACGGAGCCTGAGGGGCGGCAAGGTCTTCGTCCCTGATTATCTCATCATGAGCCGCATCGTCGCGCGACCTTCTTGAGCTTGGCACTGAGCAGTATCAGGCCAGAGGGATCACATGGCCTGGATTCTATTTGTAGCCCCCTCCCAGACCCGGACTCGGTGTCTGGCAGCTATGGCGGCTGATTGACAGTTCCCTTCGTCTCAGCCCTAAGATGACGCTAGCCCAGAGCGACGTCTGACGCTTTCCCCCAGAATACGACCAACCAGGCGAAGCGAACGCAACGACGTGCCGCATTCGGCCAATGATGTATGGAGCGAGGAGGCCAGGCTGAGGCGAAGCTTTCGCCGGTCATCCGATGGAGGAGCAGCCTAAGCCTCGCACCACACCATCATGAGCATTCGGGGCCTGGTCCATTACCGCAAGGCTGCATGTGGTCAAGCTGTCCATCTAGCTTGCGCCTCGTCGACCTTTCTTTAAGGGCCGCCGCCCCCAAGCTGGGGGATGGCAGAGGGGTCGGCATGTCTGCTTTTCTGCTTGCACGCCATCAATTGAGCTTCGATTCCGGTCTCGATAGAAACACGAACAGTCTCATCAATACACTTGCCCTTTTCATACAAACAAACATATTTTCGTCGTCGTGATTAGCAACAGATTCTCCCTGACAGCACATCGTCACAGCCATGGAATACCAGCACCAGCAACAGCAACACGGCATTCAGCCGGCCCCGGAATACACCCAGCAGCCCCCGGGGACAAACTCCAAACCGCATCCCTACGGGCAGCTCCCGTCCACGCCCCAGGGCTACCAGCAGCAAGATAACATGCGTGCCACCTACACCGAGAGCGCCAACGTGCGCAACCAGAAATGGGAGAACAGTCTCTGCAACTGCGCCCCCTGCGGCTCATGCCTCCTCGGCACCTTTCTCCCCTGCATGCGTGCGTTTTATCCCCCCTCCCCATGCTGCTGCCTTTGATCTTTTCGACCAAAGCCTTTTGCTGACTCGAAGAAACAGTCCTCGGCAAGACGTCGGAACGGATGCGCGACCCGACGATGCGCAACTACCAGCCCATCAACGTCGACTGCATGCTCATGTGCGGCATCACGTATTTCACGTGCTGCGGGTGGATCTATGCCATGATCAAGCGCGGCGAGATTCGCGAGCGCTTCCACATCGAAGGGTCCGGACTGCGCGACTGCTGCACGACGTACTGGTGCCCCTGCTGCGCGCTCATCCAGCAGGACAAGGAGGTTGCGCGGAGGCTCGCGACCGAGCCGATCGCGCAGGAGTATCAGGGTAACAAGGAGGGCATGAACATGAACCGCCAGGTATGAGCCTTGCGCTCTTGTTTCTCTTGGTGCGGCGTTTTGGTGTTTGTGACGTTTGGGACGGCTTCCTGATTGCCTGCGACTTGTCGAATGCCCGATGCTCTGTATTTATTATTGCCTTGACTTTGAGTTCACGGCATTCTCTCGACGTGGTTTATCGCGTTATAAAGGCGGGGGAAAAAAGGATGGCTGCGGGTGGGATCGAACCACCGACCTCCTGGGGGAGTGTATGTAGGGTTCTAGGTCTTCGGAGCGGACGGATTCTAGGAAGGAAGAAACCCCAGGCGCTCTGCCACTGAGCTACACAGCCTTGGTTGTCATGGATGAACGTGCCCTCTCGTTTTGAATGAATTGGACAGCCGAGAGTGTGTCTGCTTGTGACCAGAAAGGTGTCGAGGTGTATTCAGCATAAGACGAAGCCACAAGGGTGTCCGGTGTGGCCTTGTGTCCGGTGTGGTTAGCGGGCTGGTTCTTCGAGCATCCACGAGTGGCCTCCTACAGCGAAGATTCAAGCAGGGATTTTGTGATTCTCTTACGTCAAGGACTGCCTCGAGCCTGCGCCGCCTTATCCGATCTTGATGCCTCCTCCGCTGGCGCTGACAACACAGCCCGTGATCCAGCGAGCATCCTCACTGCACAGCAAGCCCACGACATCGGCGACGTCCTCTGGCTGTCCGAACCGCGGTATGCTCTGCGACGGGAAGAACTCGTCCTGAAACGCCTGCACGGCGTCCGGCCCGCAGTTCATCACGGCCTCCGTCTCGGTGAGACCGACGGATACGGCATTCGCCGTCGTGCCCTCCATGAAGGCAAACTGCGCCACGTCAGTACGAGAGACCCAGGCGGGCCTGACGATCCCTGCCGGGGAAAAAAGGGGAGGAGAGTAGACGTTACCCGCTCCTCCTTGCCGCCAAAGGCCTGCGCCCAGGTCCGACAGAGCGACTCCCCGGCCGACTTGCCCGCGGCGTACATGAGCTGCCCGCTCCACGGCTGGCGCGCGCGGATGGAGGACAGGTACACGATGCGGCTGCCCGGGCGGAAGAAGCGGCGGCGCACGAACGCCTCGACGATGAGCACGGGCGTCTGGACGTTGGCGAGGAGGCTGCGGTGGACCTCGGCGGCGGTCGTGTCGCCGATGGTGCCGGGCATGGGGTCGCAGGCGCTGTTGACGAAGATGTCGACGCGGCCGGCGAACGAGGCGGCGACGGCGGCGCTGATGACGGCGGCGCAGTCGGGGCTGAAGATGTCGGCGACGAGGCCCTGGATCCGGAGCGAGGCGGGCCGCGGGCGGGCGGTCGCGGCGAAGAGCTCGGTCGTGGCGGCGTCGAGGGTCGAGGCGAGGGCGGCGACGCCGGTTTCGCTGGTGCAGGTGCCCAGGATGGAGCAGCCGCGGGAGGCGAGGTTGCGGGCGATGGCGAGGCCGATGCCGCGGGAGGCACCGCTGATGACGGCGACCTTGCCGATGAGGTCGAGCTCGCGGACGCGGGGCTTGGGGGGTAGGGGGATTGTCGTCATGGTGCAACTGTGCGTATGACTAGAGGGGTATCGACGGTACAATGGCGAGGTTGAGGCAACGGGGGCGGTGATGAAGTTGTTACTGCTAGAGACGTCGATGTGATGCCCATATCGCGAACCCCTCATTTGAGCATCTGCACTACCCACAGCACGCAGCACTAAAGCAGACCGGTTCCCCCAAGTCAGGGATCGACAGCGGTGGTGGCGTTCGACCAGTACCGATGCGCACGAATTCCATGTGCTACTTCGCTGGCATTGTTGGTGGTTTTGATGCTATCGAGATTATTTGTTCAAGAGACTTTGAAGATACAGAACGCATTGTATACTGGGCAGACGAAGCTCTTCTGGTAACTCAAGTCAACAGGCCAGCGCTGTGTCACTACAAAGTCATAGGGCAGGCCGAGACTAGGTGCAATGAGTTGGACAGAGTCGACTATCTGCAAAACCACTTTCATTCGTTCCTTGTTCGACCAGTGTACGAACGAGTCTCGCTCAATGCATTTCAGCGCACGAGATGGACGGGTAGACATTCGACAGCATGCCATCCCACGTCTCCATGATGACCCGACCACCCCTGCACTGAGCTACCCCGTGCTAGCTCGTGTAGCAGGCATCGTGACGCCTGAAAGGGAAAGGTCTCTCTCTCTCTCTCTCTCATCAGATGTGTGCGATCTACAGGGACGCCTCATTGTCGCTGTGGCCGGGGGATTTGCCGTGGGCTGGTGAGGACGCTTGAAACCCCATCTCATGGTGATACTTCGGTGATTGTCCATCCCATACAGAATAACCGCTGTCGGCCTTCTGCTGGCCTTCTGCTGGCCTGGTGATCCTTCAGTCTGCTCGGCTCCGACTTGTGCCGACACGTGCAGGCGGGCAAGGCGGGTCACGCTGATGACGCTAGATTATCAGATGATCTGATAAGATCGAAATCTCGCATTCCTCACGCACAGTCTTCTAGTCTTCTAGTCTCCTCAACGCCCTTCATCCACTTCTCACGCCGCCCGTCGCCCCTCTCCCCTCCCTTTGCGACCTGAGCCCATCCCTTCCATCTCTCCTCATGCCGTGGCCATGAGACGCCCTCCGTCTTCTTCGCTTCTTCTGCCACTACTCGCTGCCACGACATGCATCCTCCCTGCGGCCCAAGCCCTAGGTGAGGATCTCACCTTTGGCTCGTGCGAGCTCGCCCTCGCCTATGTCCACTTTGACGACGTCGGAACGAACGCCTCGAAGCTGGCCCAGAGATGTGAGAGCCGAGATCGGATCCTGTCGCTCTACCTCTGCCTCAAGGTCCACGGTGCTGAGGGCGTCGGCAATCCGGGCCTGCGCCATGAAAATGAGACCTGCCAGGCTTGGCACGACACGCCACTGCCGCCCTTCGACATTGTCGACACATACTCCGATGACGATATCGCGCAGCTGAGGCACATCGGCCTCGACGAGCAGCAGAACGGTGCCCACCTTGACGAGGTCATCATGCTGTCTGAGACGCTCTATCGCGCGGCGTTCGATACTCTCGTGAGTCCCTGTCGCACATCGCAGTGAAAGACGCACCACTCATGCCGTACAGGATGCCGTCGAGTATGTCTACTACAATCACTACATTTACGGGTTCGTCTCGCCTGCGTCTCCCCTGTCCTTCCTACGGCGTGCCTCGAGCACTGACCCGTCCACAGCATGGCCATGATTTTCTTCTGGATCGCCGTTGTCGCCTTGGGTGTCCTGAGCCGGCTCATGTCCGCCATCGGCGATGCTCAGCGCTCCGTGGTGAAGCCCAGCACAGGTATTGCACGTCATTTCCATGCCTTTTCCGTCTGGCTCAAGCGCCTTGTCACCATACCGGCGACCTTTGGCTACCGCTGCGCCCAGAACCTCGGGTGGTGCACCATCCCGCCGAGGATACAGAGCCTTACCCTCCTCGCCTTCATTGGCATGAACGTATTTCTCAGCCTTCACGGGTACCGCTTCACGGAAAATAATCTCTAGTAAGCTCACGGCAGGCCACGCCGGTAGCGGCAATCCAAGCTAACCGTGCCAGCTTTGGGGGTTTGGAGAGACAGATCTGGCGTTACGGTTCGGACCGCACAGGCATCATTTCCTTCTTCAACTTCCCCGTCATCTGGCTCTTTGGCATGCGCAACAACCTCGTCATTTGGTTGACGGGGTGGGACTTTGGATCCTACAACAACTTTCATCGTTGGGTTGCCCGCGTCGCTACGCTCCAGGCCGTGCTGCATTCCATCGGCTACACCGTTCTGATCATCAAAGGTGGGATTCATTGACCGGCATCTGGGTGCCTGACGCTGACCAATGCTACCAGAGGGTGGTGTCGACTACTTTGCTTGGTGGTGGACGCAGTTCTTCTTCTGGACCGGCGAAATTGTGAGCACGCCTTGCCCGGCCAGCCCATCCAAGTTCTCCTGCTCACATGTCTCCAGGCAACCGTCCTCATGTGCCTGCTTCTGGGTTTCTCCGTGTACTGGCTGCGACGCAAGCATTACGAGACCTTTCTCATCCTGCACATCGTTCTGTCCATCTTCGTTCTGCTCACGATGCTCGGGTAAGTGACGCCTTGCTCTGTGGGAACAGGACCGACGACTGACACGACCACAGTCATGTGTCAATCTTCAAGGGACAGTACGACATGCTGGCCTGGATACCTGCCATGGTCTGGGGCCTCGACCGCATCATCCGCATGTCCCGCACACTCGCCTTCAACCCCCGCTTCTGGAACACCTGGGCATCGGCTACCTACGACCCCAGCAGTAACATGATCCGCCTCGTGGTGCCGCACTCGTCGAGCGTCTACACGCCCCAGCCCGGCACATACTACTATCTCCACGTTCTGAACGACACCAAGTTCTGGGAGAGCCACCCCTTCACCATGGCCTACTCGACAGGCAGCAGGCGTCGGCCGTCCAAGGATCTCAGCGAAGACACGCCGCTGATGGAGAACCAGAACGACATCAGCCTCGCGTCCGAGGCAGACGGCGAGGACCCCGCCATGACCTTCCTCATCCGACCCTACGACAGCTTCACCTCGCGCCTCCGGGACGCCGCCGGCGCCCAGTGGCCGGCGCCCGCGCCGCTGCGCGTCCTCGTCGAGGGGCCCTACGGCCACACCCAGCCGTTCCACACCTTTGAGAACCTCCTCTTCCTCGTCGGCGGCAGCGGCATCGTCGTGCCGCTGGCGTACCTCCACGCGCTCGTCGCGAGCCCCCGCACCAAGTCGATCCGCATCGTGTGGACGTCGCGCGAGCGCGGGCTCGCCGAGGATGTGGTCAAGCACGACCTCGGCCCGCTCGTCGGCTGCGACAAGGTTTCGGTCACGATCTGCATCACCCACCGGGAGGACTTTGCCGACGACGCGCTGTCGGCGCTGCCCAAGGCCGCGCTCGTGCGGTACGGCAGGCCGGACGTGCCGCGTGAGGTCGAAGACGCTGTGGTCGCGGCGCGGGCTGGGAGCCTCGCCGTCGTTGCGTGCGGGCCGGCGCGCATGGCGGATGATGCGAGGAGGGCGGTCGTGGAGTCTCTGGGCCATACGGAGGCGAAGGTGGAATATTTCGAAGAGAGCTTCACGTGGTGAGCATTTTCTTTTCTTTTTTTTTCTTGCTTCATTATTTGGGCATGGCGTCGCGGCATACTATATTGGCGATCACGATACCGTGGCATACGCATCAGCGAGCATGGCATCGCATGGGACACTTGGAAGGCGTTTGGACAAGATATCATTAGATCATGAAGATACACGGCCACATTCACAGCCTTGTTTTTTTTGCACCCCCTTGCGCCCAGCATGCTGTGAGTGAAATCCCCATCATTGCGGTGTCATTCCATCATCGCTTGACAACCCCGACCTCTGTTCTTCAACGCTCGTCAAATGCGATCAGCGCGTCTCTCCAACGAGCTCGCTCTTGTCATTGAGTCCTGCCCATTTCGGCTTCCCATCCACGATATCCACTACCCGCCTCGTGTAGAATATATGCATCCTGATATGTTCGTCAGTCGATTGCCCACGCTCAAGAAAGAATCAAAACTGAATCCTAATGGGGGGAAAAAAACGCACTCCGGCGCAAAGTTGGCCTTGATCTTCTCGTCGCCCTCAAACTCGACGAGCGCCGGGAAGAGCAGCACCATGTTCCGCCCCTCGTCCATGATGCGGCTGCCGCACCGCGCGCAGCTGACCTTGCACGGCAGGCCGTGGGCGGGCGCCTTGTCGCCGGCGCTGTAGAAGGCCAGGCCCTCGACGCCGCGGTCGAAGGCGAGGTGGTGCTTCTCGAAGATGGCGGCCCACTGGAAGGGCGCGCCGTGGAGCGTCTGGCAGTCGGTGCAGTGGCAGTACTTGGACGCGAGGGGCCGGTCGCGGGACAGGTGGTAGACGACCTGGCCGCAGTGGCAGGACCCGCGGAGCGTGTTGGTGAAGGGCTCGTCTTTGGGGCGGGCGTAGGGCGGGTTGGACTTCCAGTCTTCGGAGCGCGTCGAGGGCATGCCGGCTGTTTGGGCGGTTGTCGACCTGCTGAGGGGCTCGGACAGAGGAGGAGGCCGGCGGCTGGTGAGTGAAGGGGTCAGGTTCGGGTGAGGGATCGGGAACCAATCCGGAGTAGACGTCTTGACGGCATGCCTGGCTCATGGTGCTTTATGGACAGGTCCAGAGCTCCCCGTTTGATCGTGCTGTGCTATTTCTTCCTAGAGACGATGGACATCGAAGGCAATCGGTGGCGAGCGGATCAATGACGCGCTGGCGTCGTCATGAATCACCAGCGCGTGTCTCTCAACGCTGAACCTTGCGCTGGCCCGGGGGAAACGCTCCATGGTGATTCAAATGACCGAACTCATGGGCTGAAGGAAACGTGGGAATCCCCAGACATGCATACAGCTGCGGCTTGTTGCTGCATTCTTGTTCGACTGTTGCCAACGCGTTTTCTCCGACTCAACCCCTGGAGGCACCACTTCGTCAGGCAGCTCATCTTTCCCATCTACATTTTCATTCGCCAAACATTCGATTGACAGATCGGCTTCGACATTCGTGCCGTGAGCTGCAGCTCCTCAGAAACACACCTCTGTCGCCTGCATCCTGCGGCGGTGTCGCCCGAAAGCTTCGGAGGCATGCCGGGGTCGATCCGGAAGAGGCCCACTCATTCCGGCCGGATACACCAGGCCCGACCCACGGCCGCCGCTGATGCTGTATGATAGAGCATGTCCTTCAGATCAACTGAGAAGCATGCTTACTATAGCACCGAGGGATTTTCTTGCACTTTGATGAACGGCAGGGAAGATGCTTCGCCTCAATTGAAGTACCACGGGTCGTGGACGGAAACATACCACACCGCTCATTCCCACGCCAACGTCTTGCATTCACAATCAAGTTAAGTCAGGCGGTCAGAATGATCAATTGAAACTTCATATTTGCAACGATTCTACTTCAGAATGCTATAGTTCTGGCTATTCTCGAATGGTTTCGCATTCGGAGACTAGGCACTTCGTTCACCGTACCAGCGAGTCTCGGCGTCCACCGCCGCCAACATGTTCAAACAGCCTTGCTCTCCACCTCAGCATCTTGACCACGGCCCTTGTACGTACTCTCAGGCAGCGCGTTGAGCGCATCCTCCTCGTCGTCGAGCTTCCGGAACGCGAGCCAGAAGCCGAGGCCACCGGCGCCGCTGATGCAGGCAATCGTCGTGTAGAGCCAGACGAGCAGGGGATCGGTGGCGAGGCCGACAAAGGCCTGGGCGAGGGCCGACGAGATGGCGAGGACGGACCAGAAGACACCGGTGACGAGGCCGCGCATGTTGCGCGGTGCCTTGGTGAAGGCGTACTCGAGGCCGGTGATGGAGGCGAGGACCTCGGACAGCGCGATGAGGATGTAGCAGGGCGTCTGGATCCAGACGCTCATGTTGGGCACGCCGTTCTCCTCGATGCAGTCGCGGTCGCTGGCGTAGTTCCCGCATGGGGCGCGCTGGTAGATAAAGTGCTGGATGATGGCGGCGACGGCCATGGAGAAGGTGGCGCTGGCGAAACCGAGGGCGATCTTCTTGATGGGCGTGAAGCGCAGACCGGCGCGGGCGATGGCAGGGTAGAGGAACTTGTCGCAGATGGGAATGAGGATCAGAAGCGAGAAGGGGTTGAGGTTGGTGATGATGTCGTTGGGGAGGCCGTTGAGGCGCATCGTGGCCGCCTGGTTGATGAGATTGTTGGACATTTGGCCGTAGGCCAGCCAGAAGATGGGGAACCAGAGGAACACGGAGCAAGCCATGAATCCACGGCGTACCTCGTCAACCCAGGCGTCGTCGAATGTCATCCAGCTCGGCTTGTCGTGGACCTGGCTTGGGCGAATCTGCTCCCAAAAGTGCTTCTTGCTCATCGAACGGAAGCCGTTGCGCTTGATGCCGTAGATCACAAGACGGAATGACTTGCCAAGAACCGATCCTGTCGGCGGGCGCTTGGCGTACTTGTTGCGACAGAGGACCATGATGATGGGACACAAGAGGAAGAGGATGGTGGGGAGCAGGAAAGACAGCCAAAATCCGACGTACTTTTCGGCGTAAACCATGGAGATCTGACCTACGAGGGCGCCGACGTTGACGAGGAAATAGTAGCGCATGTAGACTCGCGAAATGGTCATGACGGGGTCGACAATGACACGCTCGCCCGACTTCAGCGTCTCAACAGTCATGCGTGGCTGCGTCATCTCGTACTGTTCGGCAATGAGGGGCGAGATATTGGCCTTGAACCAGCCGACTCCGGTGCCAAAAAAGAGGAGACCGACGATGAAGCATCCCAGAGAGCCGCCGGCGTTCTGAATGACAGAGGGCACCGAAGCAACAATGATGATAATGTGCCCTATCGTGGCAATGACAATGGCATACTGGATCGTCAAGAAGCGGCCCCAATACGTGTCGGCCAAGTAGCCGCCTGAAGAAAAGGTTCGTCAACAATGTTGTCGCCCAAGAAGATAGATTTACATACCGACGAGGGGCATGAAGTAGGACCAGAATGAGTTGAATAGAGTCACAGCCGTAGAGACCTGCTGTCCCATGCCGAGGGCGCCAGCCTGGCCATCGGTGCCCGCAGCACCTGTGGTAGAGCCTTCGGGTAGAGGGTAGCTAATGAAGTTGACGACTGTGTCATGGAGGGTCAGCTGGATCCCGCTCTCTAGATGTGGGTGCGCTTCTGATGAACTCACAGACAGCGGTGGTGCCGTAGTAGGCAAACCTCTCAACCATCTCAACGATACCAATGGAGTATATGAGCCAGCTAACCTTGCCGTGGACGCGGCGCAACGTCTCGAGCTCCTCATCGGTAGGATACACTTCGCCGTTAGGTCCACGGAGCGAATCTGTCGTTGCAGACACAACATGCCCTAAGTCTCCCTCGCCCTTGTAACCGGGCTTCTTATCGGTGTTCATGCCCTTCTCGATGGCCGGGTAGTCGGCGCGAGCAGCCTCCACGAGGTCAAGCTCCGCGGCGGTCGACATGATGAGATTGGCAATGTCTTGGACCAGCTTATATTGGCGTCTGGAGTGGGCTTGTGTAGAATCCAGCGCAGACTGGAAAGACGTTACACGAGACGTGCCTGGGAGCCAGGAAAATGTAGTGGGTTTTATCTGCTTTTCTACTTTTGGAGGACCAGCTTTCCTCCCGATCGATTGTCGTACCAACCGTGCCCTGTGGACATGCTTGGCTCAGAGTCTGTTCTTCGCAGCGGAAGTAACCATGACATCGCTCTAGCCGCAGCAGATGATCATGGTTGCATTTGGGCGTCTTGGCGTCCTGGAAGGGGAAGCTCAACAGCAGGCCAAGCGAGGTTATCTCGACATATGCACCTCCGCACGGAACTGGCTCAAGTCAACAGACACAGCAATCAGAGCTTCCCCGCACTCTTCCTAGGCTGTCAGGCTGGCTGGAGACCTCCAAGGGGTGTGTCTGTTGACGAGAGAAAAAGCTGCACATGCTTCATTGCAACGCGCGCCCGGCGCGATAGACAAGGGTTCAGTCCGTCGCGGGCCCTGTTGGAGGTAGGATCGACGGGAAATCACAGGTTGGGTCTCATACTGTGCAACCTTCAACAGCCAATGAAGCCAGGACTTCTTCACTGGGGTGGTGCGATTAGGCTCACGATATCTGCATCTGCACAGCATGCACGGCAGGCCAACAAGGTTCTGCTCTGGCCGAGACGTATCCCGAGCCCAACAAACATCGAGCTAGAGTACCTGACCTCACAGCGCCAGCATCCAGTCGCAATGCCACCCCCGATCTGCAGTTGTCCACCGATTCTTGGCGTCTTGGCGTCCTTCCGGAAGAGGCAGGCGACAAGCCATGTCCCATGTCCTGTGACCGGGTGGAAGAGCATATTTTGACGCTCCTTTTTTTGCTTGCCAGTGCGCGCGACGAATTACCTCTTTCCCTCTGGCCTTCATGCGAGTGCCGAGACGGTGACAGGGGGCCACACGGCTCCTTGGCCTTGCGGCACGGGAAACTTCACGGCGGGGAGGGGAATTGCCGCAGGCTCTAGGATGAACTTGGAAGCTGGCATTTATTGTAGGCGTCGGCACCCAGGGATTCGAGCGCGTCGTCTGATGCTTCCCCGGGCGCCACGATTCCTCGTCGCAGCGCCTTCGCGCACGCTTATCAGGCTTAAGCATCGAGAGGCGCTCAGCCACGACGCACACCTTCGTGTTTTCTCCGCTTGTTTGCCTGGACTTCGGGACATGGCTCCGAGTGCTAGGCGCTTAGTCTCGGTCTTGGCCTGATCGAATGAGAAAACTGTGTTCAAGGTGGCTGCTGACATTGAGCAGACGCTGCGTTTCTGATCTTGCCAACGTGAAAGAGATTAGTGAAGGGCATGAGAAATATCAGCGGCGACGCAAGTATTTCGAACAGTCGTCACGTCCTCAATGGAGTTTCAAGCGACACATCGTTCTGCCATCGGTGAGTTGTAAGCGATAGATAGGGCTACGGTCCAAATGGCAAAGGGAAACGTGTCGATGTGACGCAGTTGTTGAGATGTACCAGCTTCTTCAGAAGGAATGATACAGGAACTATAGAACCCAGAGTGCCTGCGTTTGATTGGATGTAAGAAGCGAATCATGACAAAGAGACCATCTATCCTGACTTGCTTTGAACGGAGCATCCTTAGCGATCTTGTACCTATTTTGAGATCGAAAGGTAATTCAAGATGATAAAAACAGACCCAGGACGCTGGTAAAGCTTGCAGATCCGATTTATATGAAGCCAATCTACACAGAAAACTCGGTCGAACAAGAACCTCAAGCTATGCAAGCTGTCGTATACTCCTTGCTGAAGGGGTAATCTAGATACCCAACCGCCGACTTGTTGGTGTAGAACGTCTCCCTGTTGTACAAGTCCAAAGCGAGGTCCTTTGAAATTCTAAACACCAGGTCTGGATTCGAAATGAAGTAGCGTCCAAAGATCACCACGATGTCCTTGCCAGGGTACTTCTCGTCTACGAGCTTCCGAGCCTCCTGGGCCGTGTAGCCTCCTGCAATGAGCAGCGGCCCTTTCCAGAGGCGAAAGATCAAGTCGGATTGGTCGCCATCACCATGCTCCGCGTCGACGCTCCCAGATACACGAGCCTCCACGACATGGAGATAAGCTATGTCTGCTTCAGTTGCCTTGCGAATGACGTCCGTGAACTGAGGGGTCGGATTGTCCATTCGCATGCCTTGAAAGGTACTCCAAGGACTCAGGCGGAGCCCGACACGCTCTTTTCCGATAGCTTGGTTGACAGCTTGCATGATTTCGTCGACAATGCGGCTTCTGTTTTCAATGCTGCCGCCGTACGCATCGTCACGCTTGTTACTAACGTCTTGAACGAACTGGTCGAGCAGGTAGCCGTTCGCCCCGTGGATCTCAACGCCGTCGAACCCCGCACGCACCGCGTTTCTTGCAGCTTGTGCAAAGTCAAGAACA
Source organism: Verticillium nonalfalfae (assembly GCF_003724135.2). Taxonomy (NCBI): domain Eukaryota; kingdom Fungi; phylum Ascomycota; class Sordariomycetes; order Glomerellales; family Plectosphaerellaceae; genus Verticillium; species Verticillium nonalfalfae. The sequence goes on from NW_021167266.1 coordinate 203,379, forward strand.
GTTTGCTTGATCTCCTCAATGGTCATGGCCCTCGGTACGACTGCGCTATCGTCAAAGGCGATGGCGCTAGGCCCAATAATCGGAAAGCCCTCTGCCTCAGCCACCTCGGCCACCGCAGCGCGGCCCATGGCAAAGAGCTGACAAAAGATGAAACTTTGTCTCCGGTGGACTTCGTCGGTGATTTCTCTCCACGCGGCAATTTGATCCTCGTGCCAGATGCCCGGGGCATTGTTGAAGCCTCCGCAGTTGGCTGAGACAAACGTGCCTTCGGTAATGATCAAGGTACCTGGTACAGAGGCCCGTTGGCTATAGTACTCCTTCATCATTGGCGTGGGAACTCGGGCGTCGGTCGCTCGAAACCGTGTGAGGGGAGCCATGCCGATGCGGTGCTTGACTTCGACATAGCCAATCTTGAGCGGCTTGAAAAGATACGACTGAGACATGGTGAGAAATACTGTCAAGTGCTTGATATGAGCGAGAAATCTGGATCACAACCCCGAGAGCATTTCGACCTTTATATGCACGTCTTCAATGAGACCAAAAAGAGCATTTGTAATGATTATGGCGAAGCTCGTCGGCTGTAGCTTTGGTGACGGCCGAAAGGGGCAGCGAGATGTTTCCTGAAAGGGAAACAAGATGTTTCCTATTTAGGGAGACGTTCGTGTAGCGAATCAGCGCCTCACCAGCATCCCCACTAGAAGGCTGGTGGATGTTCGTGATCTGCCTGCTAGGATGACGAATGCTCATATGTGTATTGCTGCGCTCTTTGCCGTAGTTACTTCCACTGCAGTCCCTCCACTCCATACAATTGGCTGCTAACTTTTCCTGTGCAGAGTACACAGCATTCAGGTCCGATTCGCCTGAAGCATACGGGATCACGGATGTGGTCCGCGCTTCACCCACCTCACAACGTTCTCATCCTACAAGTGACTTGCCCGAGTGTCTGTTTCCTCTTTCATCTATGTATCGAGTTGATTCATCATCATCATCTAGTTGAAGCTATCCAGCGATACCAATAGGCCCCGCCGTATCTACTGTATCGTCCATACTTTCAAGACGTTATAATTCTACCGTTTTTTCCCTCCTTGATTGCGTTGTTAACTTGCTAGGGGGCTGAACCGGGCTCCTGTAATCATTTCTTCGCCGAGTGTTCGTATTTGGGTATCAGTACATTCAATTTTTTTGACTCATCGCCCATAACCCTCTGGTTATTCAGCTGTGCTTTGAAGGGTGCCCAAACCCTGACACTTAATCATTGCCGAGCCTTCGGCGACCCTATCACGTTTCCTCGGGCTGGGCCTCTTCAAAGGCTTGTAGTGGCTTGGTCTCGAAGTCCTTTTATCATCAACCGTAGCCTGGTTCTAGACGAGAGCGGCAGTATCCGAGCTAACGCTATCAAGGCGCTCACTTAAGAAAATTGAAGTAATGTTGGCCAAGTCGGCAGGATAACCTGAAGGTTACGGATCTGCTACTCATGAACTGAGTCTACCCCACCTCGGAAACTTCTATCGTCAAAGCTGCCCTCGAGGGCTCTCATCTCATCTTCGAGCTCCTGGGACGAACAGTTGTGCCTCGCCGTCTCAAAGTCCACCAAAACAACGCCATGCCCATCTCGTACGGGAAAGTTGTGTTTGTCGATAAACCCAGACTTTATTCCCAGCTTGTGCAATCGTGTCAAAGCCTTCTTGCAGCTCTTAATGTCTCCTGGCCCGGCTCTTACGCCTCGCAACCACTCAATGGCGAAACCAACCACGCGCCCGCCTTTGCCTTCGGTAAGATGACCGAAAAACCTTGGGCCAATACCACTGTCATTGATCCATTGGTAGGCAGTCGTCTCAACCTCGATGGAGGCAATTCCCATGGTCAAACCGCAAGTTAGATTAACACGGGTTCGCCGACGTTGAGTTCGGCATGCGTTGAAACGTGAACTCGCTGCCTCATTCGGTCTTGTTGCGTAAAGTCCAACTCGTTCAGCTTCACGGGATGCCAAAGGTTCTCTTCCCCGGCAAGGTGCACTGTCTCCGCCTTAGAGAAGGTAACCTCCCCTGTTCTCGGATCCCTAGCCACATGGCCTTTGTTTCAAGTCCCAATTGGAAAGGGCGGAAGGAGCTGGCTCAGGAGGGTGGGCTCGAAGGTGCGGCAATCCTCGGCCCCGCGGCACGTTCCTGGCGCTGTGGTTACGTATTTGACGTGTTGCCTGTCGACGAGGAAGCGATAATCGCTATAATCTGTGTCGTCTTCGTCGACGGGTCACGCGAGAAGCCTGATGTTGGTATTATTTGGCTTGGGAACGGCCATGGCGGAAAGCGGCACTGAGAGTGGGACGACTGCTTGATTGGTAAAAGAGGGCCTAGATGTATATGGCGGCAGTGTAGCTGAGCTCCTTGGAACGGCAGTGAAGCTTTGCTGGTGTGATCGGTCACGAGCTGTTCGATGTTGGCTGTGCGGTGTTGGGGACTGGAAGATTCGCTGGCTCGAAGAAAAGAAGAGCACGAGACAGTCATAGGCGTTGTGACGTTGAATAAGGAACCCCCTGAAATGTACGAGCCACCCAAGGGCCACCCTTCCAGGGCACTTTGCCAAATTATACGGCCAATCGGCTTGTCCTATATCCCGCCCAACGGTAGTTACCTTACTTCACGCAAGCTCCCCAAGTACATCACAAACAGACCCGGCCAACACTAGCATAGTATTCAACACGAACGTCACACGTCGCAAAGTCGGGGCACAGCGGATCATAACCCGCTGTCGCTGGGGAGCGCTTCCATCAGCCAAAGTAAGCGGAATCACGCAGGCTCCAGGTAGCCGCGCGGCAAACACAGGACTAAAATACGTCTACAATCTCAGTGGCAAGAATGGGCGTTAAGAGGGACCTCTAGAGTCGTATTTCGGCGTCCGCTTTCCTCACTACAGGAATGACGTTGTTGAGTACCTATTGGTAGTGCGAAGTCTTGAATCATGCTCAAGCAGTTACTGACCGGTCTCTTTTTTTTCTGTTGTTTCATTTGTTCTTTCCCTCTACCATTGCCCCATATCCAGCTTGACTCTTCGTATCCTCTTCATCTTCAAGAAGGGCTACATCAGTTATCTTTCGACTTCTCTGCTTTCGCTTTTCGTCAGCAAGTGCGTGCAAATTCTCCTTCTGGGTCAGCCTCAGCTCCGTCATATCTTTGGCGGGCACTATCGTTTCATCGTATGCCGAAATTGCAACCCACGCATCTCCATAATCTACTGAGACATTGACACGATGGATGAATCTCTCCAGAGCATCAAACTCTGGTAGGCACACCCATCCGTGCTTTTTGTCGCCAGAAAGTCCCACAGCTACCGGGCAATGGTCAATAAACAGACTTAGTAGGGGTTCCGCCGTATTGAACATGGTAAATCCTTCTTTTCGGGATATCTTTGCAGCATAGGGGAAGATTTCTTTTGGAACAGGTCTGCATCTCCAAATCCGTTTTTTAAGGGGATCTTTGCGATATGTCCTTGGATGAGCTTTGTGGGAGGAGCATTGAATATTTAGTTCTTCGCCCTCTCGCAGTGACATTAGTCGAACCAGAAGTGCTGCTGCCTGCGTAGTGTCTGTAGCTGCGTTGTGCAGGAGCTTTGTGCGTTGCGAAGCTACATCTTGAAAGCCGCAGGCAACAAGAGTTTCGCGTAAGCTAGGATGAACAAGCCTCTCGTCCATTGCGGCAACTCGAGCCGCCACTTCCTGCAGATCTAGCCAGTGCGTAAAGAAACGTAGTACTTTGGGGTAAAGACCCGACAGAATGCAAAACTCGAAGTGGAGGCTGAAGCCGGCCAAGACGATGGGAGTTTGTCGAGATGGGTGTTGATGTTGCTGCGTGAATTCGTGGATTATATCAGAAATGCTTTTCTCAATCTCCTCATCCACGATCTCATGCTTCTGACCGAACCGGTGAGGCTGGCGTCTCTTTTCTTGCCTATCTCTGCTGAGAACACGAAATCTGTGTGCCTCGATGCAATGTTCGGTGCTGAGATTGTCCAGAGTCCAAAGCATCGTCGAAGATTTGTTAGCAATTGTGATTAGGTCAAGGCTTGGTACGAGAGATAGTCCAATTTCTGCTGGCTTGGAACTATCCGCTCCCCAAGGCTCGGCATCTACAAAAACGAATATGCCGCCGCTTTCAACAACCTGCCTTAAAGACTTGAGGTCAAGGATGTACGATTCGTAAAGCTTTCGCCAATGTTTCGTTCGGAAACCGGTGGGATGAGGATTGAAAACCATAGCTTGGGCTTGCCTTTCCTGCTAGTTGGTGACAAGTCAATGACAGGCGAGGGTTTGAAGTTCAAGCGTCGAGCGAGGGAGGGTACAAGCGCTGAAACCTGGCGCCTGGTAATGGCTGTGGAGACGAACCCTGCTGGATGTCTGCTTAGTAACCGAAACTCTGCCCCAGGTGATTGACCTTGAGGAGTCGCTGGTGGCTTCTTGGTAATCAAAAACCAGCTGGTCATCTTGTCCTGCGCACATGGCCGACATGTAGTTTATCTTCCCCTTCACGGATACCTTCTTGCCTCTGGTCCAATTGCAGGCAGATTTGCTAGCATGTGCCACATAACCTATTAATTCGCCCAATACTTTTGGTGTCCGTCATCATCGAATACTCCAGTGAAGCTTCCCCTGACGATAGCAAGGTGGCTTATCACATCGCTTGAGCACCATCCGTCTATTGTTGCTTACCCAATGCCGGGACGAGCCTTCAAGTTCATCTCCATTCAGAACCCTGGAGAAGGTAGGGACCGCGCGTCGCTGCGACTCGCCCGGTCACACGCTGTGTCTCAAGCTCTCGAGAGGAAACGACAGCTTCAGCAAAAGTCTGGCGCGAACTTTCGTGTAGTTTCCCCGAATGATAAAGTGAAGGGCCGGGCTGGAAAGCCCTCGAAGACCCTTCAGAACATTGTTTCCACGCCATATTCTTCAACTATTAACACTCTTGACGCATTTCAAATGCTGGTTGGCGGGCTACCAAGCCTGCAGCGTCTGCTCAAGGTACATTGTAAGAAAAATGCACCACACACGCCAAGACGAACTGAGGCGTTGACTTCTGTGAAACTGAAAAAGATAGTTCCGCTTCAATGCATCCCGTGTTCGACGTAGCAGACGAGCTTGTGCTGCAGAACATATCATGTGTCCTTCGGAAGAGCCCGGATAACCCAGCTCTTCTCTATGCCGTCAGGCTCAATTTTACGTGTGCGGTCATATCTGGCAGCATGAACCGGAAGTGTCTCGAATATAAGGACCAAACTCTGAGCTGTTTACGGCAGAATATGAGCTCTCTTGATTCTGCCATATCAGAATCAAATTTCGGGGCCATTCTGCTACTAGCAGGAGCAGAGGTCAGCCTCTCATTCGCTTCTCGTCTAATGAACACTGTCAAGGCTAACGGCTACGTGACAGGCTCGACGTGGACTGCCATGCCAAGTCCAAATACACATGGGTGCAATCCAGAATCTGCTTGAAGCCTGCCTCAAACAGGGCATCGTCCTGAGTGATAACCTAAAGCGTGCCATTTTCTGGTAAGAACCTCCAGTCTATCTATCAAATAAGTCTGACGCCCAAAGATAGGCAAGATCTCAATTCTTCAGTAATGACAGGATCGAGCCGAACATTCCATCATCAGTCCTTTCCCGAGCTCTCCTGGAGCAGAGACAAGACATCTTCGACTTTCTTCAAGTTACCGCCTGGGTTCCAGGTGTTGTCATCAGTACTGGGACACACCTTTCTCGAGATCATGGAGGATGTCCATGCTCTTCAGCAAATCCGAGACACGAATCTCTTCGGCCCAGAAGACGCTATGTCCATGGCAAACGTCGACAATCACCAGGCGTCAATTCAGTCACGCATCGTAGACATGGAAGCCACCTCGTCGATATCAGACTGTTGCTATGTCGGGGCTTATCTATGCTCAACGATGCTGCGGTGCAAAAGGTGGCGTGCCTCGGTCGTGCCGGTAAGCATATTTGGACCATCTTCATCTTCTTCACGCACCTTGATGACTGACCCGTTGGGTTGATAGCTTCACTTGTCGCTCCGACTGCTGTATAAGCTACAAAAAGCAGACGCCGAACCCTGGTGGGCTGAGCATCGAGAGCTGCTGACTTGGCTACTGCACATTGGTGGGGCATTCGCTCCAGCTGGGACGACGCGCTCGGAATATCTGGGTTTGCTGAAACGCAACCTTGAGGGCAGGCTGCGAGGCTTGTACACATCATGGCCTGAGCTGCTTGGCATTCTTAAGAAATTTATATGGTCCGAGAAAGCGTTTTTGGCGCAGGTTCAGGCGTTTTGGAATGAAGTCTACATTCAGCCTGAGCTGGACAGCTACCTCCGAACCTGACGCTGGGATCGGCGCCTGCTATCGCTTGCTGGATCCTCATGATCCATTTACCACCGGCTGGGGCTGAGTGGACCCGAAAAGGCTTCAAGTTGCGAGGCGTCGAACATGCATTTCCCTGGCAGCATGGCCCGAAGCTTTGAGGACCACCCAAGCTTGGGGCCAGGGCTCGGGACTTTTTTCAGGCCGATGGTCCTTGGCTAGGTTCTTAGGCATACAGGAGTGGCGTCGGACGCAGTATTTCAGATTGCCTGCTTTCCCACCAGGTTCAAGTTTTATGCAGCATCCTCGGAAAATGTGTAAGATGATTGGTTCTGCTGCCTCAACCCAGCTATGACACTCATCGCCAGCCATCGTGAAAGTCAACATAAAGAGTCACGACGGTCCCATTTAGATATTTGAGTTTGAATCTTCAGCTAGGCTCTCCTTTGCAACTCAATCCTATAGCCAGCACCCTTTTCAGCCATGGCCCAAGAATTGACCATCGAGAACTGGGACCCTCTCGAGGGAACGCCCGATTTGACGGGCAAAGTCGCATTCATCACCGGCGGAAAGTAAGGAACACCTCCCCAGGCCCTCGACCAGAACCTCGAATGCTAACCGCCTCCACATGCAGCTGCGGCCTAGGCCTCATGACCGTCAAGTTCCTCGCGCTGCGCGGCGCAAAAGTCTATCTCGGGACCCGTGACAAGGGCCGCACGCAGACCGCCATGTCCGCATTGCTGGCGCAGAATGGCGCCATCAAGGCGGCGCAGCTGCACCAGGTCCATCTCGACTTGGCCGACGTCACGACCGCAGTCCGCGCCGCAGACGCCTTCAAGAAGCAGGAGTCTAGGCTCGACATTCTGAGTCAGTCCATTCCCGACCCATGGCAGTAGTAGCAAGGTGACCGCGCTGACGCTGGTTGCCCAAACAGTTCACATGGCCGCGGCGACGGGCAACCCACGCCGTACGAAGGACGCATGGGAGTCGCACATTGCCGGCGAGTAAGAAGCGTTCCCCCCCACACGCGCACATCCCAGCCAGCCCCCAGCTTCATCATTGAGTTAACCACTGTTGTGCTAGTTTCGCATTCCACTTCCTCTTGACGAACCAGCTCCTGCCCCTCCTCAAAGCCACGGCCCGTCTACCGGGGGCAGACGTCCGCATCGTCGGCCTCACCTCCGGCGCCGCATCCAGCTTCCTGCCCGCGGGCTACAAGCCGAACTTCACGTCCCGCGACGTCCTCGCCAACCCGGCCCCGTACTACCCCTGGGCCTGGCGCTGGCTCACGAGCAGGGTCTTCGTCCTCGACATGATCCTCTACTCCATCGGCAAGATTGCCGGCACGGGCTTCATCCGGGCACTGCAGCGTCGGCTCGACGAGGAAGGGGTCCCGGTGCTCTGCACATCGATCCATCCTGGCGAGGTGCGCACCGATAAGACGGTTGGGTCGATGGTGCCGTGGCTTGCGTCGCTTGTGGACGGCAACTTCTTGTCGTTGGAGGAGGGGTCTGGGCACACTATTTTCGCGGCAGCGGCGCCGCAGTTGAGAGAGGAGGAGGCAAAGTACAAGGGGCAGTATCTTATGCCGCTTGGCAAGGTTGCGAAGCTGCATCCACTTGTTGAGAATGATGAGCAGATTCAGGGGCTGTGGCAGAACTCTGAGGCGGCTATCAACAAGGTATTGGCGGAGCAGGGATTGCAGGAGATGTTGCCTTGGTAGGTGGGCTGTTGATGTGGTTACGGTATTTACAGAAGTTTTCAATGCAATATTCGCACAGCTAGCCAGATGACACGCAAACGACAAATTCCCAGGATTGGGCTCAGATGTTTAAAGAGTGACAGTTTCGGCATTATGCGTGTTGCTAAAGAGTGAGTGCTAGCCCATCAGACATAATCCAATCTTATTCTGTGTCAACTAGCGAATGCGGACCACGCGAACCAAGTGCGAGAGCACCTAGATCTCATTCTCCTTCTTGCGGATGTCGTAGACGGCAATGATCTCTTCGGCAGCCTTGACACCAGACATGACCATGGCACTGTACCGGATTAGCCTCGAATATAGCGCACACCAGTGTCAAATGAACTCACCCAAACGTAGGGCCCATGCGGTTGGCACCGTCAACCTCACTCAGTTCCATACCGCCAATGATCAGGCCGGGAACGACCTCGCGGGTGCCCTTGACAATGGCATCTTCGGCACTGTTCATGTCCAGACCACGCATGCCACCGAGCTTCTCAATGGCCTGCATGCTCACGAGGCGCTTGGCGCAGAAGGCACCAAAGGGGCCGTCGTGGCCGGTGGTGCTGAGAATGACGGGAGCGTTGATGGTGTTGGGGTCCATGCAGCTTTGGTCGCCGTGGTGCATGGCGACGAGGGTCCAGTTGGTGACGACACCAGCGACACGAATGGCATCTCCGTCACGGCGAGTAATGAGATCCTCGACGGTGGTAGCGTTGAACAACTTCACGTTGGGGAAAGACAGAACGCGTGACAGAAGGGTCGAGGTGAAGAGCGCAGCGTGCTTGACGACGACGTGGGTGCCCTCGTCCTCAAAGGGGACGCCGAGGTCGGCGAGGAACTTGTCGGCGGGCTTGCGCATGACCATGGCGCTGAAGAGCTGACCGCCGAGCCAAGCACCGCCACCAGGAGCGACGCCAGCCTCGATGATGGCAATCTTCAGATCGGGGCGCTGCTTGGCGAGCGAGTAGGCGGCGGAGAGACCGCAGCTGCCAGCACCGACAATGACGACATCAGACTCAGCGTAGGTGTCGAGGTCCTCAAAGTAGCGGCGGCCCATGGTGCGAGCGACCTGCGACTCGCGGATCGGCTCGAAGGCAAAGGCATCCCAGTTGCTGTTGGTCTTGGGGGCCACAGCAGGCTTGGTCATGCCGTTGCCGACGGACACGCCGCCCTTGTGAGGGAGGACGGTGGGCTCAACGATCGAGGTAGCGGAGGGGGCCATTGTAGCTGTAGGGTGTTTGAGATATCAACTAGATCGTGTTAGAGGTTCACACGATGGGGGAGCACAGGGGAGGCTGTGAGAGCATGATCCT